>NW_019524850.1:1066661-1076242 GCF_002814215.2 Seriola lalandi dorsalis | reverse complement strand
TGTAATTTTACATGGATTATGAGCTACTTCTGACCTCCTGCTGAAGGTTTCCATTTGTATGTGTAACATTCATAGGTATTATCAGGATATGTTCTTTAAAAAAGCTCTTTTAATGTTAACACTGACACTGTTCTTCATTTAGCCATCAGTGATGAGTTATTTTTATTCTTAGTGAAGCACAGGAAGATGCTTTAGTGTTGGCACATGCACAATAAACTTATATAGATGCATATTTTGTGGTGTAGTCTCAGTTTTTAGTTCTTCAATCTTGCTGTTACAATTTACCCCAGGTTGTGTTACAACATACCCTGGTAGTGGGGTAGGTTGTAACAATGGCACTCCTTGCATTTGAAATCAAATAATGAATTCTGTGATATAGTTGGAGAAGTTAAAAACATTGCTATTTGTAGTAGACAAATGAGGGTACTTTGTATCAAAATCTGAGTACCCTACCGCAAACATTCTGCAAGTTATAGGAGCTGAGTCAAAAAGTGTTACAACCATCCCCGGTCTCCCCTACCTGTCATTCTCAACCGTGGCCGCACGCCGCAGTGACTGATGTCCTCTATTCTGGGTGGTTGTCTGAACATCGCTCACTAAGTGGTAATGCCTGTTTTGCCTAATGTCAATGTGAAGCGGCGTGAGTGATGGGTTTAATTTCATTTCATTACATGAAGAGAACAGTTGCATCATATTCACAGAGTGTGTCACTCTCCGCTCGCTTTTGTTTTTGTAACTTACCTTGATAAGAAAAGCGATTTGTTTACATGTGATGAGCCCACTCAGGTCTGAATCAGACACAAACTAAATATTTGTCTTCGGTGTCACTCCAGAGCCATTTCAGCTCTTCACATCTGACACTGTGAAGTCACAGAATAATGTGGAAGCTTTTTGTTGCCACACACACACACACACACACGCACGCACGCACGCACGCACGCACGCGCACACACACACACTTCATGATCAGTAATAAGTAGATTATACTGTCTAACACCCCTCCCTCTCTTTTTATTGTACAGGTCTTCTACATTGTTATCCATTAGAACATTTTACTAATTTCAATGAAACAGAGAACATCCTTACATCTTATTGTATCTGTTCATGTTGTGTTTTATGTATGCATTGTGTATACTGTATTGTGTAAACTTAAATTTCTTTTTTCTGAGCTTTTTCAGACAGACCTTTATGTGTTTATTTTTTTTTACTTTGTTATTCATGTAAAACGAGTCAGCATTAGTCCACTGCTGGCTACCTCAATGGTTAATGATGATAAAGATACAAACACATAAACAGTAAAGCATGTGCACGAAGCAGCAGGATCGAACAGAACATAGTTTTGCTGGAGAAGGAGGCAGATGTGAAGGCCGGTGACTGTGATACAGAACCAGAGTGGGCCGTGCAGCCTGCTCCACTGGGATGATCATCATAACACAGCTATGTCTCTCTCTCCCTCTTGCTCTTTCTCTCTTTCTCTGCCTCTCTCTGACGTTTTATTTTTTGGCTGGACTGCAACATCTGACTTTTCAGACACCTTTAGTGACTTTTTTCAAAGAAGCACCTAGCGACAAATCTGCCGACTTTTTGGACAAACCTGAGCTACTTTCTGTAGAAGAGACTTGCTAATATTGCCCGGCAACCACAAGGTTGGGCTTTACAAACTCCACATGTATGCTGACTGCATGGCAGCTGACGTGAATGAGCTTCTATAACTTTCTCACTGAGTGATCATCGAGTACGTACAGCAGAAATCACAGAACAACTGTTGTCTTTAATCTGAATGCTGATTTTGTCAGACAAGATGTAGTCTTAATGGGCTGCGTTTCAGTCAGTATTTTATACTTGTTTTGTTGTCTGACAACAGAAACAGAGAAAACATGTTAATGAGAAAAGCTTTATTGGGAATTTGGTTGTATTAAAGTACTGTATATGTGAGCACAGAGAGGAGGAGAGAAGTAAACAGATTAAGGGCTAAAACTGGCTGCCACTAGGCAGAATGCAAATAACCTACGATGCAGTCCAGCCATAGTCTTGTTTCACATTGAGCCATCAGACCAATTTGTGTAGCAGCCCATCAGGAAAGGCCCCTGTTCTCCCAATGGACACTCCATCATTGGGTGCCAAGTGCCTAAAGTCAGTAAAATCTGGCAGCAATAGTAAAGCTAGGGACGGTTCTGACAGCATCTTTTGACATTTTTGATGCGATTCCAAGTAAGTAAAATAGCTCCATAGCCAACAAGTCCCCTGCTTAAATATTTATCGACTGTCCATAATGTCAAAGTTAAAACTTGATAACATGTTTGATAACTTGAGAAGAACAAGTGCTCCTCCTTAGCCTGCAGCCGATGTTACGCCGTATTCTGTGACCCATTAGATTCTATGACCTGTAAAAGCGCACCAGTGATTTCTCCTTCAGGAACTGTGAAGTGCATCCTGCATACAGAAAATTTACTCACTTAATTAATATTATTTTCACTGTGTTGTTTTTACTCTCGCTTCTAACTGCTTCTGCAGCTGCAGCACAGCCCCGCAGTGAGGAGCAAACACCATTTCCCGTGGCAGCTAAAGGAGAAATGAGTCAGGACAGGGCTAATGAATGTCACAGAGCAGTGATTAAATATGTGGTGAAAGCCGTGCAAGTATCCGTATGAGACTGAATAAAATAAAAACAGTATACATTTTTAACTAAGTGATGTCTTCATTTGAAACGTGGAGTCTTAAAGGATTGGGATCCAATAAACATATTTGGAAGTAGGATAAAGTGCTATCAAATGCCGTCCCCAGTTAACGTTCAGTCATTGCACTTACACTGCTTTAGTGGATACAGTTCGAATACTGGTGTACTTCATAAATAAGAAACCTCATTCAATCCCAATTTGTCTTGGCAGATCATTTTTAATTGAGCCAATAGGTGAATTTCAGACATTATTTATAGTTATTGAACAGTCTAACCAGCCATTTTGTCCTGTCTCCTTCCCCTTTCCTTCCTGTCAGGCTGTAAATGTCTTTCTATCTGTCTCCCAACTCTCTCTTCACTCTGCATTGTATTTTGTGCAGTGAACACAAAATGTCATAATGATAATCTCTCAACAAAGTGCAGCATCCCGAGGAGCTGAGGAGCTCTCAACAAATCAACAATATACTACACACACACACACACACACACACACACACACACACACACACACACACACACACACACACACACACACCAGCCAGTGAACTGTGGCTGCTGTCACTTATTTCCCGCAGACACATAAAAAAGGAAAAACAACAGAAAGAAATGTTGCCTATACTGCGGCTGCAGGCCAAGCCGGAGCCATCACTGGTTAACTGATTAGCTCAGTAATTGCAGTGGAAATGCCAGTCTGAGGATGATATAAAAGCGCAAAGGCACATCCAGGAAATACTAATCAGTCTCCCGGCTGTTCTCCCTGGAGGCTGTTATTGTGAATGCCACTGCCTCCTGCAACAGCACTTTATCTGTGTGTAGGTTTGTGTTTCTGTGAGTATGTGTGTGCACCTGTGTTTGATATTACTGGCTAGAAATTAATATCTCCTACTAATAGTTTTTTCTCAGACAATAATAAAAAATCTTGAGCAGAGTAAATTTGGCCAGGAGCTTCCTGCGTATTATAATAAATGAGTCATTATAGCCATGTCAGCGGCAGACATAAGAAAGAGCCTTTCTTGTCCCCTTCTTGTTCTTATCTCCCGCCGCTTTCTCCTTCCATTCAAAACCTCCTCATTATAACTCTCATTTTTGCTCTAAATAACATGCCTCCAGCTCATTTTTTTTCATCTCCATGCTTTCTTTCCCCCATTTGTCCTTGCCTGGTTCAGAGCCCGTTTCACACCTACAGTGACTAAAGTCTACATCCTCACCTGTCACTACAACTGCTCCCATCTGTCTTTTCTCACTTCGTCCTGCCCTGCGTCCATTTCTCTGACCGCGTCACACACAGAGCCTGCGTCTGTCTGCACACACTTTTTGTGCAGTTTACACACACACCCACAAAAAAAAAAAGACATAAAAGCAGGTTACTGTGAAAGACGGTTTGAGCTGAGAGAAAAGCCCAGCAGCTGCCCCTCACTTCCTCTGTGTGTTTGTGTCTGTCAGTGCTGTTTGTACTGTGGCAGGATTATTTGATTGTTTACAGGTTTAGTGTGTGTCTGCCATCATTCTGCTATGTTTACAGTGCGTGTTCCCCGACAATGCTGGATTATTGGGAATCGCTGTGTGTGTGTGTCTGTGTATGTGTGCACGCTCATTTCTGTGCATCAGTATGGATAACCCTTTTTAACCTCTAATATCCCCCTCAAATCCCTTTTTTCGTTGCTTCATTTTTATTCCACTCTGCTGAACAAAATCCTCTTGTTACTGCACTTCATTAAAGCAATATCACATTCATCCTGAGTGAAATATTCAAATCCAATATGTCATGTCATGTTTCCTTGGCTGCACCATTACATCAAATGAAAAGGTCTTGTCATGGTGATTCAGTCTGACAGGATAACCTTGTGTAACAGAGTCAATCAAACAGCAGTAAGATGTAAAACACAACCAAATACACATTAGTAATATGTAGTATTGTGATGAAACAAAATCTGTGTAAATAGTTGTAACCTGACATGTTGGGCCTCCGGTTTCTGTACCTCTACGCTCACTTCCTTAAGTCTCCCCTAAAGCGTGTCTCCTTTCTGCCTTTACCTTGCTCCTCTTGCTGTTGAACTCCATGAGTACACGATCATGATCACAATTGACAGGGGGATTTTGTTATTTACCTCTGTTGTCGGAATAAATGTTGATCGCCTCCAAAGATATCCTGGTCTGGGCCTCTTGATGACCATGATTCACACAACGCTAGACACAGCCAATTAAACACATTTAACTTTCCACTTGAATTTAACATAAACCACAGATGTAAAGAAAACGTGTCTTTGGTGAAACTCACAAACATCTGAAATATGACAAGCGACCTCAGCCAGACCCTGTTTTTTGTTGTAAGGAGTCACAAGCATTAAAGGTTGGGAATAAGTGGTCTCATCTTTAACAGTGCATCATATTTTGTCAGAAGGACTCACATCAGCTCTGGCTTTTTGGAGAGGCAGGCAAAGAGGAGAGGAAAGGCTCTGCTGATGTGAACTGTTTTGTCCTCCCTTTACTTGGCTGTGACACTTTAACTGTTCTGAGACATTTTGTACATCTCTATTCAGGAAAGCAGACTGTTAGCAGAGTTCACTGCGTACATGTAATTCTGTAAAAGTGAACTGATACGCGCTGCAGTGGCTGTAAGCTTACTGGCTCTCCTTATTCTTCAGTTATATTACACGTCCTGGTGCTTTACCATAATAACATGTTGTTCAATCCTGTTAATATTGTTATTGAGCTGATATCTGTTCTGATATCTTTAGATGTGGGGGTGATCAGTTTCCCTGTATGTGTTGTGGACAGTCTTATATGTGCTGGCCGTCTTGGTTTATTTGCTCAACTGAAGATCCCTTTGTCTATATGTAAGACTTAAACTTCCCAGTCATTAGTAAACCCCCTCTCTCCTCTTTTATTGGATTGTTATATTGTGTGTTTTCATATTTTCCTCCTGTGCAGGTAATGTATATGCCAACTCTGGGCTTGTTTACTGTGATGTATTTTACTGAATTTACATTAAAAGAGTGAAAATTCTCCATCCTGACTTCCTGTTTTTTGGTTTGACACTCCTTCCGAAAGCTAAAGCTGTCAAACACATGCAGAGGAGTAAAAACTTAAAATTACTTAAAATTTGAAATGTAATGGAGTAGAAGAGTTAAGTGGCATAAAATGGAAATACTGTTTAGTAAATGTATCTACTACACCCAGCCTCTCTGTTACAGCTAACAGAGGCCTTTGTGTCTCCCAGCCAACCTCTGGAGAGACACAATTAGCCTGATTTGGGGTCAGGCGAGTACAGAGGAGATCGGCAGTCTGAACTGCGGCATCATTCCTCCTCAGTCTCCTCCTCCTAAACTTCATCCAGCAGTCTGAGTCACAGCTAGCCCTTTGCCAGCCTGCCTGCAACCCACACAGAACCCGGCCCTCAAGTCACCTGCACTAATCCTCAGGATAAATAAACCATGTGCAGAGCAGTGCAGCCAACCCAGGCTATTTTCAGCCCCGCTGTGCTTCTTCTTTTTTTTTTTTTTCCCTTCCTTCTTCCCCGGTCCGAAATGTCTTCATAAAAAGCGTTTCCCCCTCTCAGGCCTGGGCAAATAGAGCGTGCTTGAGCAGCATTACTGATCTGTCTAGAAACCAGCTGGAGTCATAGAGATGCTGTGTGGCGATCCGCCCTTTAACAAGATATCTCGGGGCTTTAAGATGAGCAAATTTGTTTGGGGTTATTGGAGTGGATCTTACAGTTAAAGAAGGACACTGAAAATAATGATTAGTCTATTAGTATAAAACAAGTGAGATGATCAATCTGGCCATCCTTCTCCCTCCCTGTTTCCATCCACCTGTTTTTGTGAATAAAAAACCTGAGTGAGGAATATCACAGTTTTTGCTTTTGGCTGATGTGGAAAAGTTTGTGTATCAATAAAAACAAAATGTGACTAAGTGCAATAGAAACATTACAGGGAATAACTCGGGACGTACATGAAGCATGTGAATTTCCATCACCATTTCTATATGGTTTCGACTGATGCTCTTTCATTACGTCATCTCATTGGTCTCTCTTACTAATTAAATCCTTTCTTTTGCTATTTTCCTGGAAATTGGGTTAAAAATGTTGCTACATTTGGACATAAACTTGACAACTGAAGTCTGCCTGAGGGTTTATCCTGCTGGGATGTTTGGGAGGTGAATGTTTATTAAAATTCCTGTTTTAAAGTACGCTCGATAAATTTGCGCTGCTGCTCTCCTGCTGTGTTTGGCAGTCTTGCTGCTGACAGATGGCTTTCATGTACAGGATTACCCTCCATTATGAGCCCTGAGTATTCACCTGCTGATCTTGGTAATGTGGTTTCTCTACCCCTCAATCAGTCTTTGAAGGTGGTCAGCACTAAATACCCCTCGTTCAGCACTGCAGGGCAAATACTAATTCAGTCCTCTCTAAGTGTGTTCATGTGTTTATCACAGTGGTGTCATGGGATGTGGGAATATGTCTAAGTGGCTGTTTAGGTGATTTCCTGTGCTCTTAATTTCTCCACTTATGCTTACTTCATCATGATGTTTCTTTTCTTTCTAGATTTTTTTTAAAACCTGGGGCTCCTGAATGAGGGAGTGAAAGGTGGATGTCATGGGAGCAAAGAGAACAAAGGGCATAAGAATGAAGGAGGGAAAGAGAGATAGAAAGAAGAGCAGAGAGCATGACATGAAAACATAATGAGGATTGTCATGCCCATGGGGGTTGATGTGAGGAATGCACTACACAGGGGTCGAGACGAAGGAGGAATGCAGAAAATTGCATTGAAGGGAGGGAGAGAGGTGGAAAAAGGGAGGATAAACACAGTGACCGGGAGGTGACATAACTTTGCTAAGTCAGCGCAGGAGAATGTGACAGGTTCAGGAGCCAGGATGTGGAGCGCAGCTGTGTTGACCCAGAAGCTGCTGGGCGGTGTAGGTGGTGGCTGTGCTTCATATCTGTCGCTTCAGGCCACAAAACCCAGAGGAAATGCAAACATAAGTACGGGCTGTTGTCGCCCCTCCCCAACAGTATGGTTCTTTACCAGCTCCCAGCACGGCTGGAGTTGTCAAAGAAGTCAGAACTCGTTGTCACCCTCTGGGTTGCTTTTAGAGAGTTCAGGTTGGGGCTAAAGACCATTACTACATCGGCTTAACGGCCGTCAAACTGGAAGTCAGACGTGAAAGCGCACTGGGAATGTTTGCAACTACAATCCTGCTCTCCAGTGGAACCATCATAGTGCAGAAATGAAACTGTGCTTGGGATTTCAAAGGAGGGAAGTGGTGCTTTTATATGTTTTATTCCATTTTCCAAAGCATATCATACATTTTAGATTTCCCACCTTCCAGACAGCCACAGGCTTCAGTTCATGCCAGCACAGTCTGAAAATGAACTTTCTTAAACCTGCTTCAGAAAAGTATTCCATCACTGCAAACGTTTAGTCACCTTTATCTAGCAATCTATTGTCCAACCTTATCTCACTTTATCTCTGCTGCATTATGCAACTGTGAAGCTTTAAAAACTGCACCGCTTTGGGAAATGGTCATTAGTAATGTCATCAAGATATACAGGATTCATAGTCAGCAGACTAAAACACGCAGAAATGGTTACATAACTCTCTTTCTTCAACACACTTTCTTCATACATTCACAGCTGCACAGCTTGCAAACGATAAAATTATTTTTTTTTAAAAATGCAATTATTCTCATACCACCAAGCTGTCTGTTCTCTTCATCGAGGCACAGCATGTCTTACATTTTGTCTACACAATCTACAAACGCATGTTGCCTCCTTGACGTATGACAGCAGCGATCAGAGCACAGAAATTATTGCATTACAACTTTCACAGCAGCAGTGTGCTGGGAGCTCCGCAAACACACGTCTTTTCCCCAGGTGGAGCCGTCAAAGCCAAGTTTGACAAACAAAAAAAAGGGCCAAGCATCGGACCGAGGGAAGAAAGTGGGACTCTCGCTCTGTTTTCCTTTGCTGGGGTTCACTGGTGAGTGGGTTTATTAATAAGCAGAGTTTGCTGTCTACTACAGAAATACCTCCAAGTCCAATTAACAGTGATGATTCTCTTCAACTGTTGAGGAGCAGAAGGGGGGAGCGCTGGGTGCTCTCGATAACTCACTAATAACTGCTGGAGTCGTTTATCTATTTCTCTCAGTGTTTCTCTGAGTGAAGGAACACAAGAACTTTCCACATGAGTCTGACTCTCCACTGTCTTATGAAATGATCCATTAACAGGCAAAAAAAATGGCAGAAATGTGTGTCTGTTTAACGTGTAAAAACCAAAGAAAACTGGACACAATCAGGTTTAAAACGTTTCGTGTGAACAACTAGTCAAGTGAATATTATTGTACTAAAATGTCTAATGCCCTTTTCATCATACTGACGAATCACTACTTCAGCTGAAGAGGAAATATTAGTTATATGAGAAGATGCAGAGAAAAGAACCACTACATTTATAATTGTGTGACAGGAGATAACAAGGTATTGTCAACTGTCTGTATGTGCCATCAGTTAGAAAAGTTTACCCTCGAGGCATCTTACAGATGCAGTATCTTCCTTTTGTTTTCCACATTATACGGTATGATTTTTTTTTTCTTAAAAAAGAGGTGATCCTGTCAATTCCGTTGAGGACTGGATCTGTATTCTTATCGCAAACGGCCTGAAATAGTTTCCTATCAGCTTCTTTTTTTTTTCTTTTGATCTTTTCACAAGAATAGTCAGTTGGGATATACCTCCTTCCTTATTCATCAAGCACTTTGCAATGAAACAATGAAAAGATTAACAATGCAATGCATCAAAGACGGTCTTCAAAGGAAGTGCATTTTCCAGTTTTCTGTAGCTGTGCGGTGATGTAGATAACAAAGGGAAGTTGAGAGGAGAGCAATAAAGGCCTTAAACCTCTCCAGGGGAAAC
>NW_019524850.1:1064776-1066641 GCF_002814215.2 Seriola lalandi dorsalis | reverse complement strand
GGGGGGTTGAGAAAAAGTCTTGGACTTGACTTGTGAGCTACATAAATTAACTACTACATAAATTATCCATCCCCTGCAAATTAGAAGAAAACCCGAAAAGGTCAATAAGATGCTTGAGTGGGTGGAAGGACGATAGACCCCCCCTCCCTCTTCACACACACACACGCACCAAACAACTATTTACATGCTTAATATGTGTGCATTTCATATTCCAGCGCTGAAATGAATTATTGAGGCAGCACTAACCAAATGTTTGGAAGCACAACCAGAGGGCTGTCTCGAATCCTATCAGAGAAAAGTCGTGATGCAATGTTTGGATTTAGGAGAAGGGCGCTCTGCTCGCCCAACAACTGCTGCATCACTGAAGTGCCACACAGCCACAATCTTCACCTCTCAGTTCAAGAGTCTGTTTGTTTGGGGAATTTTATCTTTTCTTCTCTTGATCCGAGCAGAACAAACAAATTAAAGGCCCTGTCATGTTTCAGTGTGCAGTGTGAAGCCGAGCCGAAAGGATAAATCCTGCAATGTTAATATGTCTTTTTCACAGCAAACATTTTGACTTGCCACAGTAGCAAAAGCACAGGTCTTACTAATAACATCAACAATGACTCTGTACCAGTGTCAGAGTAAATCATGACAGTGTGACAGTGAGCCAGCATGCACAACAATAGGACACTGAAACTGAAGCACTGAATGGCATCCAGCATCCAGAGTACTAGTTCAGATTAGTTCAACGGTTTAAGAGCCTCCACCTCGAAGGCAGAGTCTGCAGCTGCAGCCGACATGACCTCATAATCAGACTGAACTGCCATTTCATTTCACTTCTTTTCATTCATTCATTTTTTCTCTATTTGAATCACTGAACAAATCACAGATTAGAGCTCTGGAACCAGGCTACAACCAACAAGCCCTGGATTCAGTTTCACAAAGACAGACCTTGACTTTTGATTAAGCAGGATTTAGACTCCTTCTGAACTGCATGTCGCACAGCAGCGTCTAGATCCATCAGTTGCATCACTAGTTCTTG
Organism: Seriola lalandi dorsalis; assembly: GCF_002814215.2. Classification (NCBI taxonomy): domain Eukaryota; kingdom Metazoa; phylum Chordata; class Actinopteri; order Carangiformes; family Carangidae; genus Seriola; species Seriola lalandi. The sequence continues at coordinate 1,065,614 of NW_019524850.1, read as the reverse complement.
TCTTAGGTAGGACTAATTTGTCATCATTTCTGGGTAAATTCAGATATTTTTCAATCTAAAAGCTATGGCATATGCACTGTCTGCCATTTATTTTTGTGTGTAAATCTATTAACTATATATTGCACTTGCAAATTCTACAATGCAACAAAAAAGGGCTTTCTGATAACACTGCCACAATCCAATGCATTGCCCTATCATCTGACTCCCACACCCACCTGCTCATATTCCCCAGTCACTCACTTGGTATTTTTACCAACCATTTCCACCTGCTCTCGGCCAGATTTTTTTATTCTTGCCTTGTGCCTTTGCTTTCCAGCCACCTGTCCCCGAACCAGGATCTGAAATCTGGACCTGCACTTTCTTCCTGCTCTATGTCCTGCCTTTGTGTCCTTTTCCTCGCCGCCTCGTCAAGATGCGAAAATTACTGTTGTGCCACTCAACAGCTGCCAGTGATGACACAAAATGATGGTGATTGCTAAGAGTCCGAAATCTCAATATCCTGCTCACTACTGAGTAAATTTACTGAGCGTCCGCTGCACAGGGAGCAGTGAATGAGTGAGAAAGCGAGTGATTTTGAACACAGCCAGTGTCTGTCTAAGCCACCACGTCAAACGTCTCAGCTCCTTTTACTCCAGCTGAAGATTTTTGCCTTCTGTAATAATTCAACAGTTACAAGCACTTTTTACTGTGGGGAAAAGTGTAACAATAAAAAAAAAAACTTCCAGTAGTATAAAATCTCAGTGCAGTGCAGACCTGTAGAAGACCAGTCAGGCTTTTCTGTGCAAAATAAATACATATATCCTCAGTGATGAATATTTCCATGGGGTTACTGCGGTCT
>NW_019524850.1:1064268-1064726 GCF_002814215.2 Seriola lalandi dorsalis | reverse complement strand
TCAGATACATAATCTCCAAGACTGACAAAACTTTTCCCCTTTGATTTTGTACGTTTTGAACCAGTTAACCAGCAGTCAGGAAGCCCAACCAACCTTTCAAGACAACTGCTTAGGATTTCTTAGTCAGCTGTGTCAAACCCTGTGCCCAGGTCTGAGAGGACAAGAACTGAGACCACATTTTCATCAGTTTAATCTGAGGTCCCTGATTATTTTAGTAAGAGCAGTTTCAGTGCTGTGGAATATTCTATAGCCAGACTGAAATTCCTCCCAGATATGGTTTTCTTTTTAAGAGGTTTATTTGCACAGAACCGATTTATTCAAGTATCAACTGATGAATGTATTAACATCTTTGGGTTTCTTTTGCAAGGGTTTGATGGCATCTCTCAACCACTCACTCACTCTCTCTCACACTCACACTCTCTCTCACACACACACACACACACACACACACACACACA
>NW_019524850.1:1052725-1064248 GCF_002814215.2 Seriola lalandi dorsalis | reverse complement strand
GTTGAGGACTGGATCTGTATTCTTATCGCAAACGGCCTGAAATAGTTTCCTATCAGCTTCTTTTTTTTTTCTTTTGATCTTTTCACAAGAATAGTCAGTTGGGATATACCTCCTTCCTTATTCATCAAGCACTTTGCAATGAAACAATGAAAAGATTAACAATGCAATGCATCAAAGACGGTCTTCAAAGGAAGTGCATTTTCCAGTTTTCTGTAGCTGTGCGGTGATGTAGATAACAAAGGGAAGTTGAGAGGAGAGCAATAAAGGCCTTAAACCTCTCCAGGGGAAACACCTCTCTGCCGCCACTATGTTCTGGCCAAATGCAATTTCCTGAGCACCACTACTGAGTGTCCGCTGCACAGGGAGCAGTGAATGAGTGAGAAAACGAGTGATTTTGAACACAGCCAGTGTCTGTCTTTAGACTCCTTCTGAACTGCATGTCGCACAGCAGCGTCTAGATCCATCAGTTGCATCACTAGTTCTTGTCTTAGGTAGGACTAATTTGTCATCATTTCTGGGTAAATTCAGATATTTTTCAATCTAAAAGCTATGGCATATGCACTGTCTGCCATTTATTTTTGTGTGTAAATCTATTAACTATATATTGCACTTGCAAATTCTACAATGCAACAAAAAAGGGCTTTCTGATAACACTGCCACAATCCAATGCATTGCCCTATCATCTGACTCCCACACCCACCTGCTCATATTCCCCAGTCACTCACTTGGTATTTTTACCAACCATTTCCACCTGCTCTCGGCCAGATTTTTTTATTCTTGCCTTGTGCCTTTGCTTTCCAGCCACCTGTCCCCGAACCAGGATCTGAAATCTGGACCTGCACTTTCTTCCTGCTCTATGTCCTGCCTTTGTGTCCTTTTCCTCGCCGCCTCGTCAAGATGCGAAAATTACTGTTGTGCCACTCAACAGCTGCCAGTGATGACACAAAATGATGGTGATTGCTAAGAGTCCGAAATCTCAATATCCTGCTCACTACTGAGTAAATTTACTGAGTGTCCGCTGCACAGGGAGCAGTGAATGAGTGAGAAAACGAGTGATTTTGAACACAGCCAGTGTCTGTCTAAGCCACCACGTCAAACGTCTCAGCTCCTTTTACTCCAGCTGAAGATTTTTGCCTTCTGTAATAATTCAACAGTTACAAGCACTTTTTACTGTGGGGAAAAGTGTAACAATAAAAAAAAAAACTTCCAGTAGTATAAAATCTCAGTGCAGTGCAGACCTGTAGAAGACCAGTCAGGCTTTTCTGTGCAAAATAAATACATATATCCTCAGTGATGAATATTTCCATGGGGTTACTGCGGTCTTTAAAAAGTCCTTCTCTTCTCATTACTCGCTCCAGCACATGTTAGCATTAGTTCTGAGTTAGCCTGGGGACAGACTGGCTAACTTTTTAGGCTTGAAATGTGTTTAAATATGTTAAAATCTTACAGGACTCGTGAACTTTCTTCTCAGCCCATCCACATACGAGCACACAGTAGGGTTGGCATTTAATTTCTCTTTGGCCAACGGTGCTGCTATTAAGATAACACACAAAACAGTGAAGAGAAGGTGCAGAAGGACAACATAAGGTGTGTGGAGAGAAACAAAAACAAGACCAGAGAAAACTGTGGAAAAGGGGAACATTGTAAATAACTATTTCTAAACAATGACCTCTGAGTGGTCGTGATCAGAAGACATGGAGACCGACAGGTGATACAGAGCTGCAGTGACTCGCTCATGTAAGCAGGTGTCTGACCATGTGGGGCTCTAAAAGTGATCACAAGAATCCTGAATTTAACTCAAAACTTGAAAAGGAGCTATTGTAAAGAAATAATAGACCAGAGTTGCTACTTGCTGCCAGACACATCTGATAAATGAGGTAGTCTGATCTTGCTACTTCAAACAGCATTCAGAGACATAAAAAGGGCTTCCAGCAGTTTTGCTTTCAATGGCTTCATAGGAAAAATAGTAAAATTGCCCCAAAGCAAAAATATCATCCTGAAGCTGCTTCAGTGCAGCTGCTACAGTAAGTGGCAGTGTGTAGAGCTCCTCTTCGGTGTCATTGTATATGAATGTGTGTGTATAAATGTTCCCCACTAAAAATAAACCTACAAACCCACAACACATAGAAGCTTGTTTCTAACCTTCCTGGTTGAATCAAGGTAAAAACAAATACATGATTCTGCACAGTTCACACACTTGACATGTTATGTTCCTCCATACACCACCTCAGATGTCTACCTCAGATAAATGGGGGAAAAAAAGAGAAACGAAAACTACCATAAAACTTAATCCAATCTATTCAGTGAGGTTGCTGGGTGGAATGATCAATGTTCAGCTCCAAATTAAAAAACACGTCACATGCCAATGACTATTGGCAACAGTGTCGGGTATGCCAGCAGCAACAGCAGGGTTTTATGGCAGAGACATCACAGTCAGAGAGCTCTACTTTTTGCCGCAGGGAAAACTTACTCGTGCATCAGTCAGTCACACATATATAATGTCAGTGGACTGTTGCTCCACTGCATTATTCCACATCTCTTCTCCACAAGGGTTTAGTTTTAAAGGACACTGCTGTACAATGCCACCCCTCCTTTGTTCTGAAGTAGGAAATGGTAATAAAAAAAGATGAAACGGTAGATGTAAACATGTACACAGAGCCAAGGGGATTCAACTAAATAAATAAAACGCTCAAAACAGTGTTTGATCATAAATTTTAACAAGGACTTGTCGGCACAGATTCAAAACATTTTATACACAGACTGATAAACACACCCCGACGTGATCATCACAAAACATGGAAAAAAAAACAAAGATAAAAGTATCAATCTGTCTGTCTGTCTGCACTCTAAATGTCTGTCTGTACTTCTGGGAATAAAATATGTACAAGCTCACACCACTACTCTGACAACTTTCCACCAGAGAAGGTTTCGACTCCAACCAGCAGCATCGTCAGAACAAAAACTCAGCAGGTATCCTGAGGTCAAAAAGTTACAGGCTTTTCCTTCGGCCCCCTCAGAGGTTTGCTCTTTGTTTGCTGTGGGGGGTTCATCATTCTTTAACCCACTATAAATATATAATCTCATGATTTTACATTGTGTGTTGTCAGCTCTCTACTATTCAAACACTAAATCAAATGCACCGTGTTTTAAAAATGACCTTCATTTTAAAGGACATGTGGTGATATTCTATATTTTTTAATTGTAAAAAAAAAAATCATCCCCTAGCGATGTTGTTTTTAGCAAACATTATTCACAGAGGAGTAAATAGCACATTTGTTATAGGGACTATTTTGGAAACACTTTATTTTACAGGTTCTGTATTTTCCAGATAATTTCCTGGAAATGTTCATCGTAATTTCTTTTTAAAAATTAAAAAATTACTAAGCTGCTATTTAGCTATAAATTAACAGGATATTTCCAAAACTGGCAAGTTATTAACTTGAATATAAAGTGGTTATAAACATTCTCTATTTCCCTTACATCCCGTAACTTTGTGTTTGAGTTGTAAATCACAGAGCTCAAACCCAGTTTGTATAGATGAGTGCTGAATCCTCCAAGGTAACAATCAAAAATCAGAAGTAGGACAACACTCCACTTTAATTGCTTATTCATCCATATTCAGAGGTTGAAGGTTTTCTACACAAAAGATGCTGTAAAGGCTCCTGTGTTCCTTCATCACAGCTGACTCCTTCAACAGGTAGAATCTCATGTAAACCCACTTTTGTTGTTTATTTACTTACTTACTTTACGGTTTGCCCATGTGATTTATATCATGTTGGCAAAGAGAAAATGTACATTAAAAACTCAAATTTGTGAACAGAAATGTTCCATTAGGAATCATGATGAAGAGTCTGCTTCAGTGCATTTCATTTCCTATAATCATACAGTTAATGACCTTCACTTTATGGGCATTGAGGTTGTTCAGGATCTCTGTGGGCGGGTGGGGAGGGGGAGGGATTGAGAAAAGAAGTTACTGCAGAGAGTCTTTTGGATTAATTATCTGGCCACGTTAATGCCGACTGCCTTGAATGAAGACTCCACATGATCCTTATTTTTGTAATATAATTTATGTTTAGTGAGGGTTGTTTTTCGTTGCAAATATTGTGAGTGTTATTTGCAAAATAAGGATATCTATATATAGCTATATCGATATATAGGATATCTCACCAGCTAGCTGTAACCAGCCAAACTGCACTACATGCTGTTATTTTTATTTTTTCAAAAGACAAAAATTCTATGGCATAATATATCTTATATGGGTAAGGTGAAATGTCAAAAAAGTTGTCTGTCTTAAACACCTTGTTATTCAGTTTGAAGTTGCTCATCCTTTTTACTGGTCCAAAGTCAAATTGACTAAATTTAAAAGAGACACAACATATGATCAATGAATGTGTTATTGACCAAATATGTACTTACTGCTTTTTAGCTTCGTAGGGCAGAATTTATGGTTTTTCATCAGATTTGTTGACAATCAGGGAAAACTAAGAATATCATTACACTTATCCTTTAATTAGGATCTAATCTTCCTCTGAGACAACTTACCACTTTGAAGTCTTCTGCTCTGCATTCAGTGCCATGAAAGTGGCAGGAGAGCAACATATCGTTGATGTCGTGACCGGTGCGGTCATAAAATTCCCGCATGTTGAAGGGTCGCGGTTTGAAATTGTGGAAGTCAGCTTTGACCTTCAGGCTCTCCAGAACGCTCTCCTCCACAAGGTGAATGTCCCTGATCTCATACCTGCACAGACAGACAGAAAGGAAAAGAGAGATCAGTGAAATATTTTACACATTTCTAAATGCAAATTTTGTGTCCTGTAGTTTGGTACGGATTGATGCATTTCCTCGAACAGTAGGTCTTCACAGTGAATAATCACTGCCTGATGATAAAGCAGACTTCATAAAAAGTGAATTTCAGCCTTCAAACCTTTTTGCACACTTCAGGAAGGTTTATGAGTCTCTATCAGTGAACATTTACTCCAGGGTTTAAAAATTCAGTCCAGAATTAATCAAAAGGGATAGAAAACAGACAGTAAAAATGTACAAGATGGCATTTTCAGTCTCTGAAGTGATGGTACTACCTCGGTGTAATGCTTTATTGTACAATGTGTAATAAAGTTCAGACAAGAGCTGTACGGGCCTATAAACCCAGTCATCCATTTCCTGATGATGCAGCAGCTTCAGGCCACACAGTAGTTCAACTCCAGTCTCACTTATCTGGATTCAGACTTTGAGAAAAATGTGTTTGTGTTCATGTTGATTCGATTGTTTTTGCCACGAGGACATTTTGTTAAACTTTCATGCAAATTCTTAAACTGACTGATAGGTCCCTTTAATAATAAGCCTGACTAAAACATTAAAGGCATGGCAAATGCACAGAAAGAAGAAAGATCTGTGAGTGAAGTCACTCATTACAAGTATGCTCATTATTTTTGTCAAAGTCAGTGAATTCTTCCTGTCACTTCTTCTGCTACAGAGAAAGATGCATTTCTACGAATTGCTATGCTTTGACCCAAATACAACATAAAAAAGCAAATCAACACATGCAGAATTAGATCCTCTTTCATTTTGTTATTCATTTATCTTCTTGTGTAATATAAGATATTGTTATGGTGGATCCAAGGATGGCATATGCGTATTGTAACTTTTTAAGTTGATATGGTAAACTTATAGAAAACAGTTGCTTATTTACACATCCAGCAGTTACATTATAACATTATCCTTCATTTGGAGTCAAGTTTATGGCCACCTGTCGTGTACGGTGGATTTTTACAGCTTTTCCACTCAAAACTGGAACCTGCTGCAGCCGAACAAGACGCTCGGAGAGCAGTGAGAGTGAAAACAGTAAAGTTGCAGCTGCACAGCTAAACAATGAGCTGAAACTCACTATAAATCTCCAAAAAATCTGGGGAGAACTGTAGATTCTGAAAGTTCATCACTACAAGTGACCGCTTTCACATTGTCACATAATTTTCACGTTGTTGATGTTTGATCCATTGTTAGTTTATACAAACATAGATCATAGCCACTTTAAGACACCTGATACACCATGATAAAATAAGCTAAGATGATACACACAGTAAACATTGAACCTGCTACACATTAGCACGTTAGCATGGCTGTAGACTGTTGGATTTGCTTGTGTATCATTAGAGATTCTCTACAAGCAACTGCTTTGCATTTGATATTTGGTATCCATATCTAATATGGTGTGTGTTGTGTCTGGTCCATAAATTCGATTTTGTAATTTTGAGATGTAAGGATTGTCATTTTCTGGTTTTACAGTTATTAGACTTTTTAATGAAAAGAACAATTCATTTCACCTCATGTTTCATTATATCCTCATCACTAATTATAGGTTCTCATCATTCATTTTCTCATCATCTTCTTATCATTTTCGTTAGTAATATCTTGTTAGCAGCAACAGCCAGGCCACATTATTGATAGCTTTATATTCAGTTGCATTTCTGTGATATTTAAATTTGTCTGTATCAGCAACCATTGCTTTTGTTTAAACTACACTGACAATAAAGGCATCGAGTGACTGAGTGGGGAGCCGGCCAACCACATCACACGCAGTTATCAGTGGCACTGGGAAATTTCCTTTTATTTAATGGAGCTCACAAAAATCTGACCATGCCGCCTTGTATTAAAAGAGAGCAGAATAGCTGTAACTGCGCCCGCTCTCTACCCTCGCTGTGATCTCCCACTGAGCTATTATTAAAAATGTCACCATTTTAATGGACTCACCAGAGAGCAGATTGCTTGGAGTTTATTTCTGAACACTGTCTCAAGTGAAAGGCCTTTTAGAAATTTCACATATGAATGTAGCTACTGGGGTGAATATTGATCTTTTGTGTAACGTAGTATTAATGCATCCTACATGTTTTATGTATTTCATGAATAAGAATGAGATTTGGCGGTTTACGCTTTTCAAACAACAGCTGGCGATGTGTGACATAAAATTACAACATCACAGTATTTCTTATAAAACTTGGAACAAGGTGCAGTAATCCTTTTGTTTTTCATTTTCATTCAAGGCAAAGGGCCATTTAACAGTCTAACTAAAATCTTCCAAACATTAAATCAATAATAACTAGCCTCATTTAGGTTTAAAAATGAGTTCATACATTTTTTTTGTGACATTAAGGATTAGGCTAAACCCCATTATGGCAGAGGCGGAGAGTGTTTTTGTTTGATTGAAAGAGAACTTAATTGAGGAGAGGCATTTGCTCCCCACTGTTTGTGTAGTGGACAAACCTGCCAAGAAGGCACTTATGAGATAAAATCCCATAAGTATGAGCCGTCAGGATCGACGAAGGCTGACACTTCAGCATGTGTGCAGCTTAAATATCATGCCACAAGACATTTCCCAGATCAGTGACTCCAAACATGGGAAGTAGGCGGAGAATAGTCTTAAATGGATTTCATGCCACAAGCACTTTCATTTCTGGCCGGGGGTATAACAGCTAAGTGTGCCGTTTCATCGCCTCTCTTGCCAAGGGAGGCGGGATAATGAGCACTAAACCTACTTCAGAGTGTAAGAGTTGAGATGAGTACATGGAAAAGGAAACTTAGAAGAAAAATCAGTCCTGTTTATGCTTTGGTCTCCAACTTTGAAAAGTCTTCCTTATGAGATTAGGAGACGTATTCGTGTAAAAACATCCAGATGGCAAGTGCTGATTATCAGTCACACCACTGTCACTGGGAAAAAAAAATGCCAATTTTAGTTTTCAGTCTGGGATCTTCATTAAAGATTTAGGGCAGAAGTTGGCTGCATACCCACAAAAAAGTAAAACCACCAGAGTCCTTTAGCATTGGATGCTGTCCTGTCCTCGATCTATTTAACTGACAGACGGTCAGAGGTTTGCGTCATTTCAGCTGTGAGCTTTTACTTTCTACCATTTTTGATCACCCAGATTAAAAAACACACACACACACACACACACACACACACACACACACACACACACACACACACACACACACACACTCTTCTCCTGATATACTACATGTGCTGCATGACACCAGCTTGCTGATTGGTTCATTATCACTGCCTCTGTTGACATTTGGACAATATTGCAACACCACAGGGAGAGCAATATGTTTATCAAACAGCCTCCAAAGCCAAGATTAGTCACAGTCTTTCTGTCTCTTTGTCCGAGTTCCCTCTTCCTTACCCTCTGCTTCTTGGACACCCTTGTGCATGATCTTAATCACTGAAAATGTGTCATTCATTCAAAACTGTTCTTTTTGTTTGGTATGGCAACAATCAAAAGAAGCAAAATCTTTGACAGATCAGAACCAAGTGGATATAATAACAGCTTTGCTGAAGTTTCAGAGACATGAGGACTTAAATGTATAAATGCCAAAATACCCAAAGTATCTGTCATTTCTCTTGTAATCATGGGAAGCAGAATCTCCACATCTTTCCCTCCTGTGCAAACAGTAGCTACATGCTGTTGCCAGCTCCAGTATGCAGAGCCTTCAGGTGCACCGACAAGACGGTTGAAGTTTTCTGATTATAATGCCTCAGTTAATTCAAGCCTGACAAGCCTGCTCTCCCAACACAGCAAGACTCAACAAGATAGAAAACTATTACAGCTTGTCGGATGAGTGTGACACAAGTACCAGATCCTTTAAGTGACAATAATGTCACACTGTAAAAATTCTCCAGTGCAAATAAAACTCCTGCATTGAAAGTACAGTATTACTACCAATGGGGTGGAGGGATGGGGCAGGGCCCAGGGAAGAATTCATTAACATTTAGTGCCAATCTGGTTAAAGAGGCAGATTCAGGATTTTTTTTTTTTAGCACCTTGTTTAACATTGTGATCGTCATTTTCTGAGGACATCAGCATATAATGTATGGATCTTAATGTAAAAAAGAAAAAATCAGACATATTTATGTTGTTGAGAACTCAGTGCCATTCTAGCTACTGAGGCATTAATGTGAGCAGCATTTCACTGTTGTAGATGGTCAAGGTGGAGCCAATCTTAAAAATTGTTTATGTTAGATATATTTTAATCAAAATTAATATATCATATTTTATAAGATTATTGTAGCTTTTTTTTAATCTCAATTCTTAATCTGCAAAGCTACTAGTAACAATAGCTGTCAAATAAATGTGAGAGTGGAGTCAAAAGTACAGCATTTCCCTCTGAAATATATTGGAGTAGAAGTATAAAGTGGCATCAAATCGAAAATAAAGTAAAGTACTAGTACCTCAAGTGCAGTACTTGAGGAAATGCAAACACCCCTAACAACTTATCATGACAGATTGTAAAAGGAAAAGGTGGAGTGAAGAAATCATTAGATATAAAGGGGAATGTAAAATGCAACGGATAAAGAATAAATAAAGGACAAATGATAATTAATACGCCACATGCAGTAGAAAAAGCTTTGAACATTGCATTCTGGGCAACATTAATCTGACTGTGTGCATACCTCTGGTTGAGCAGGGCCAGCAGCTCCCCTGCGTGGTACAGGTCATTGCGCGTCACCCGACTGAAGCGGAACGCGTTCAGGTTGCAAAAAGTGACCGCGGGGAACGTCATGATCGGGGTCGTGACCTCGTCCAGTTTGGTGATGTGCGGGTACTCGAGGTAGAAGTGGATCCGGTCCACGCACACGTACAGCAAGAAGGTCAGGGAGCCCAAGAAAAACACGACCCACAGGCAGCGTTTGATGCAGAACCGCTCGTATGTGAAGATGTGAGAGATTCCGTGCAGGGTCGAGCTGTGCGCAAAAACTTCTATGGGTGGAGGTTGATTTGAGTCCATTTCTTCAGTTTCTACTTTGAGATCCATTGTCACTGTGCAACAAGCTCCAAGCAGATTCAAGACACTCGCTGTGAACAGAAACTGAGCCGATATTCATTCACCTGTGGCATAAACTACCATTATCCACCCGAACAGGTGCAAACGTGCTGATGACCACTGTTGGACTTGGTGCGGTTTGGTCGCCATCTCTCATGCACACTGACAGAGAAACATTTCGAGCATCTGTCGCTCTTTTAAAAAGTCACACGAGTGGGAATTGTGAGTAAAAGTAGTAACGCATTTCACAGAGGCAGGGAGGCAAAAGCAGGATGACTCTTCAAAGGCATGCATCACCAAGATGTCAAAACGAGGGTCCATCACCACTGCGCTACAGTGATGTTTCGCAGGTTTCTCACTGGGTCGCAGTGAAGAAAAGAAGAAAAAGAAGGACTGACAAAGTGTTTTATCAGCCTGTAAATTCGCTGGTCGATTATAAGTCCAGTGAAGTACGCATCATTCCTGCACGCCAACAAGAGGAAACCCGGAGACCGAAGAGAAGGAGAAATCCTTTTGACACTTCAGCTCATTTATTAAGAGTTCCTGTGTAGCTATGCTGCACGCACGTCCCGTTCACTCAGGTTTTCAGATCGGAGCAGGAGATTTCCTCTTCTCACAAATCTGTAAACGTGTATGGAGGTCAGACGGTTGGTTGTTGTGGTCGGTATTGAGTCGTGAGCTTTCCCCCGCTCTAGTTTTTTGTGTGTCTGGTAACAGCAGCGGCGGTGGATGAGAGGGGAGAGGACAGTGGACTGACGCTCTGCTGTGCACCTGAGAGTTACTGTAGTTTCACATGTTCACTTCCCAAGACCGCAGCCGAGTAAAAGCAGAGGGAGAGAGAGAGAAAGAGAGAGAGAAAGAGAGAGGGAGAGAGAGAGGGAGAGTGAGAGCGAGCGAGAGAGAGAGAAAGACAGAGGGAGAGTGAGAGCGAGAGAGAGGGAGAGTGAGTGGGTCCTTAAGGGGCTCACAGAGTAGCATGTGCCAGGCTTTACTACCATTTTCGGTTCTGTGTGGTGATTTCAATATATTTGTTTCATTAGAGTGAGAGAAATGGATTGTATCATAACAATCACCAATTAAAGCAAAAGAAAAAGAAAAATACACTGCACATAAACCTCCATGTTATATTTGGATCAAAACACAATACCAAGAGGCAGAAACTTGAGAAGGACATTAAAGCGTCACTCCAGCAGTTTGGCTTTTTGTCATCAGCGTAAATACATTGTGTGCTCTAATGCTGTCACTAAGTGGCAGCATGTACAGTGAGAATAACAGACAAAGGCAGCTCCCTTGAGCAACCCCAAAGCAGATGTCATGTTTCTCAGATACATAATCTCCAAGACTGACAAAACTTTTCCCCTTTGATTTTGTACGTTTTGAACCAGTTAACCAGCAGTCAGGAAGCCCAACCAACCTTTCAAGACAACTGCTTAGGATTTCTTAGTCAGCTGTGTCAAACCCTGTGCCCAGGTCTGAGAGGACAAGAACTGAGACCACATTTTCATCAGTTTAATCTGAGGTCCCTGATTATTTTAGTAAGAGCAGTTTCAGTGCTGTGGAATATTCTATAGCCAGACTGAAATTCCTCCCAGATATGGTTTTCTTTTTAAGAGGTTTATTTGCACAGAACCGATTTATTCAAGTATCAACTGATGAATGTATTAACATCTTTGGGTTTCTTTTGCAAGGGTTTGATGGCATCTCTCA
>NW_019524850.1:1052267-1052675 GCF_002814215.2 Seriola lalandi dorsalis | reverse complement strand
AGATCCAAGAAGAACAAGGATAAGGGTGAGGACACCCCAGATGAAGATGATTTTTGAATTGTGTGCATGGAGCCCTTTGGAAATTCCAAACCCAAAGAAAAGTGGATCAGATGTGTAAATTGCAAGTTCTGGGCCCACGAAAACTGCACCCCTGGAAAACCCACATACATCTGTCACCACTGATCACTGATCACTGTGATTAGATGGATAACACACACAGATACACACACTCAAGTTCATGTTTTATCATTTAAGACAGACACAGTATGCATGTTTGTTTTACTAATTGTCAAACGTCTTCCTGTAATTTTACATGGATTATGAGCTACTTCTGACCTCCTGCTGAAGGTTTCCATTTGTATGTGTAACATTCATAGGTATTATCAGGATATGTTCTTTAAAAAAGCT
>NW_019524850.1:963639-1052217 GCF_002814215.2 Seriola lalandi dorsalis | reverse complement strand
ACACACACACACACACACACACACACACACACACACCTCTTCAGAAGCTAGAAACAGTATTAAAAAAAAAAATGCTGAGAATCGACTAATGTGCAAACTATTTCTTCCCCCTTTTTTCTTACCTTCTGAATTGATTAAATTCAAACTTGAATTTTAGAGTGGTGGTGAGGACTTCACTATGTAGATTTGAATTATGAACCACACATGTCTACAAGGAGAGAGCGGTGGGGGGTGGGGTGTGTGTTTGTGTGTGTGTGTGTGTGGGGGGGTGTCTGTCTGAACTGCAACACTCCAAAACAAAGTCATTACCAGGCACTAAAGTAGAAAAGAAAATTAATGATACCGTCTTTGACATGTTTAGATTGGACCATGAATAAACAATGACATTTAGTCCCCAGTTGGATACTGGCGTGAAAAATGGATCTGGCTGTGCTTCAAGGCTGAATCAAGCTTTGTTAAAATGACAAAATATTTATTACATGTCATAAAAGATGCATTACCCACCTTCAATGCATCTGCATGAAGAAAAAAATCCTAATCTGTGACATTAAGAGTCCTAGTATATTCGCCACTGTGCCCGGAGGCTGCTCTTCTCTCAAATCCAGCATAAACAACCATTGTTAGTGCATAAATATGCATTAAATTTTGAAGGCTTAAGCAAACTTTTCCCAAAGGTGTATGGTTTCAGACGTGTGACTGTGTGATAGTTTGTTAATGATATTTCTCTTATCTGTATATAGGGTTATGGTGGTGTGGTGTTGTGGATATCGCTATGGATGGATTAATAAGTGACACAAAACAACTACAAAGAGACAAAATGACCACACACAGACTCAAAATAACAAACAACTATGCCCTCTCTACCATGGCACAGGATGTAGTAGCAGTTGTAGTATTTATAACCTATTACAGCCTGATGCCAATATTTTTTGACTCTACATTTAAATTTGACTATTTTTAGGCAAAATAAAGCAAAATAAATGAAGGATTCAATATTTCTTCACCAGCATGTAACAGTGGAGAAAGCTTTGAAACAGGATTTAGACGTATGTCATGAAATGAATGGGTAATGCTTTATTTCATAATTTTCTAATAATTTCATAATTTTTTTTTCCTGAAAAGAACTATATCACCTGGTATTATTTATATGGAAAAGAATGCTCTGATACAATAATTTTTGTCAATGATTTAGTTAGCTGAGTCAGTGATTGCCAGAAGACTTTGCTTGGGAAAAAACAAAACAAAAAAAACGCCAGATCCATTCAACCCCTTACCCCCTTTAAAGTTATTTATCACATTATTCCACACAGTGGCATATACTGTTTATTTTTTATATAATGTTTGTTCCATCTCTTGAAGCCATATGATATTGATCACTATTCTCATAATCCAATAAACAGGAGGTTAATGGGAACTTGATGGCGACAGGGGGGCCCACTCAGAGTGTGACAGGTAAATGACAAGTAGGGGTGCACAGCAAATGTTTGCACATTGGCTCCTTAACAGATTAATCCAGCCATGGACTTGACAGGTGCGACGGACTGGCTGCTGTCCGTGGTGCTGATGTGTCCCGGTGGTCGGGCAGGTCTCAGTGTTCCTCTCCAGACCTGCAGGGGGCGGCAGAGCGCGCTGCAGCTACATGTTGATAAGCAGAAGAAACTGAGACACGCGAGCAGCAGCAGTGAAAACATGGCGACGCCTCTTAGTGCAGCTCATGTATGTCGCCTGGCGGGACGGACTGTCGCCTCCCTGTCCGCCAGACACAGGCGGGCTGTGAGCCTGCCAGCGAGGAGATGCTACGTATCCGCTTCGACGGGGAGAAGTGAGTTAATGTTTGATGTGAAAGAAAGGAGGGATGTTAGCTTTTGAGACGGCAGCTCAGAGGTCAATGTCCCATTAGGCGCAGCCGAGCCTGACAGCAAATGATAAACGTCATGTATTTTTCTGGGCTTCTCCCGTTAAAATCCGGCTACCTGCCACAGTAATAAAGTTGCTACTGCTGTCGCCATATTATCGAAGTAACGGCCACGTTTCTTCAGGACAAAAACAAATACACAAGCGAAACCAGGGGAAGTCGAGGAAATGTCCTGCCCATGTTTCCCAGTCCGTTTGTGCAGCCCTGTAGCTGGCTTTGCAAGAGAGACCTATAGTAGGAAGTAGGTCTTGCATATTTTTAATTCCTGTCATCATCAACATCAACATTTTATTTAATTACTGCTATGAAATTATGACCACGGTGAAAAAATTTGCAGTGGCAATATAAATTAAATTCCTAATCAGATCACAAAATTCAATGTAATTCTGTTGACAGTATTAGGAAAACTCTTTTCACTTGTATGCCTCTTTAGGCTTTGTTGTGCAAATTCAAAGTTTTAAGTCAAACTTGTCCCAAAATTACTGAGTTTTTACAAAGGACATAAGACCCTCCTGCTATACTCACTGTGAACTTGAGGAAGATGAGGCCTCTTTATGTCTTGGGTTTGACTGATGTGTTTCTATCCTTCTCTGTCTAAAGCCTGTCCATCTTGTAGTTGCAACGTGAATATTAATTAATTGTGATGGCTTTATGGTTATTATCAGAGTACTGTTATTTGTACTGTTAATTTCTAAATGAATTTGATTCACAGCAGATATTCTGACTGGTAGCAGGAAAAGCACAGGTGGAAGTGATGACAGTAACGATGACTCCTGCAGCAGTGCAATCAGTGTTATCAGTCACACCTGTGTTGGACAGTCAGACTGTCTACTGTGAAAAAGGTTTATTCAGCTTTTCTTAGACCGGATCAGGAAGCACTTGTTTAAGCAATCTTATGAGAGACCTGATCCGCTTTGAATACAGAGTATAAATGATACATTTACAGGTATTTTAGACTAGGACAGCACACGCCAGCCATGATTTGGGTACTAACGCAGACTCCAATGAGGCTTTCATCATTAAATATCAAACTAATCACATCTCATCTTATTTTTGTCTGTTATTCTCTGTAGATCTGCAGTTTAGGCTTGATGAGAGAACAGCCCACAGTAGCCTAGACCTATTCAAGAAAGACACTGGTATAATCTACCGCATGCTGGGCCTGGACCCCAGCCATGTGCCAAACAACCCAGAGCGTTTCCGAGACTGGGCCGTCGTGTTTGGTGATGAGAAGATCAGCAGCGGAAGACACTACTGGGAGGTGACTGTCAAAAAGTCTCAAGAGTTTCGTCTGGGTGTGGCTGAGGCGTTGATGTCCAGAGACGAGTGTGTGGGCACCAACAACTCCTCCTGGATGTTTGGCTACGCTCAGCGCAAATGGTTTGCCATGACCAGCAATAAGATGGTTCCCGTGACGCTAGTAGGAAAGCCTGACCGTGTAGGCATCCTGCTTGACTACGAAGCGGGGCTCCTGGGGCTGGTGGACATTGAGAAGCCCAGGATCATTCACAGCGTCAGGGTTCAGTTCAAGTCACATCTCTGCCCCGCATTTGGACTTTGGGACGGGGAACTGCTCACACACTCTGGTCTGGAGGAGCCTGAAGGCCTGAAGTGAAGCAGGATAAACTGTGATGGCTATGATTGTAATGGTCTTGACAGGCAGTGGGCTGGGCGTAGCACCATGGAAACACTTATCACATTATCTTTAATGCAGGAAAGAAAGCAATATCTTCCTTGGGAATCATGTACAGCTTAACTTCAGATGATGGTTAATTTTCTGTGGGCCAGCTGGTTCATAATCATGACTCTTAACAATGCAAGTTCATACTTTGTGTATGTCATCGACCTCAGGCATTCATATCACAGAAGCTGTTTTGTGTGTACCTCGTGTATTGCCTCTCAGATGTGTGGTTGAGAGAAACATTAACTGCCAAGTTTTTCTTTTACACTTTGTCTTCTGGTGTTACCAACAGTTACAAAGCTCAAATCTGCACAAAACCTTTTTCAGTCTCATGTTCATACTGTATATTGTTTAATAAAATAACATCACTCAAACTGCTTTCATATTATTTACAGCAGGAAGATACATATTTACAGTGACAGACTAAAGATAGTCATGCTGAGGAATCATTTCTTTGCCAGAGTTTAAATGAAATAAAACACTGACTTTCGTTTGAGCTGATTCGACTGTATAATAAGTTTTTATAACATGACTTAGTTATGCATAAGTTTCCATTTTCCTCATGTCAGAAAGTATCACTTCAGACATGACTGTGTCTAGTTTGCGACACTCATTTGCACAAATTGTAATTTTAATGATATATTTTGTGCTAGAACTACCAAAATGCACATTGTTCCAAGCGCCTGAGACATGCACATGTTTCTGTGACGCACAAGTAACAAATAAAAAGAGCTCATGTGAATGAAACCAGTAATTCCTCCCAAAAGAAAAAAAATTACCAGCACGACCACTGCGGTGTATCAGCAGTAAATAAACTGGCTTATAGACCTCAGTGAGCTCACATCAACTACAATGAAACAGTCCTTCCAGTGTTAAGGCACAAATGCAAATAAATCACCTCCCACTGAGGTAGAATAATCAACAAGCACCTTTAGGAATATTTATACACTTATTACACAGGGGGTATCAAACCTTGATTAAATAAAATAATGATGAAGCAAAATATATTAAAATATTTTAAAAATAAATAGGCAAAATATATTTGATATGTACATCTCCATTTTTTTGTCAGAAGCTAAGCACAAAAACTGTCACGAAAGCCAAATCATGGTATAAATTAATATAATTTTTTTTCCCCATACAAGCAGCATATTGCCTGTGTTGATACATTATACTGACCAAACCTCTGGTCAGAGAAAATGCACTAAAAAGGAAATGAATCCTGCATTTTGCAGCTTTTCAACAGTCCAAAAAAGATGAAGTCACTCACTCATCACATCTCTCAGTCACCCTGTGTCCTTTCAGTCCTCTCAGGTGCATAATAGGATAAATTGATTTCCATTACAAACCCTCATGATCCTTTGTGGTTTAAACAATGCTCTTCAGCGTATCCAGCGTGGCCTTCTGTTCCTCCGGGTCGCCGGGTGAGTCGCCCTCAGTGGTTGCACGCTGGTAATCTTGCAGGACTGAAATAACAACATCATGGCCAAACTGCATGGCATCATCTAGGGGTGTGTTCCCCCATCTGATAGATGACACAATGTAATATGGAGATGGATGGATTGTTATAGTTAGTAATATGGAGATGGATATATTTTTCTACCATTTTTAATCTAACATCAGATGAATGAGTTTGTATTTAAAAAACTCTTACCTGTCTTTCATGTGGGGATTCACTTTGCATATTTCAGTCAGGAAGATTACAGCTTCCACATGACCTGAAAGAAAAACAATTCTCATCAATTGTGATCATACTTCCAAACCAGACTAAAACGTAATGTAAATGCCATATTTAATTTGTCGTTTGAATATCAAAGCCAAGATTATTGAAGAATGAATGAACTAATAATGAAGTGTCACCTTCGGCTGCAGCGATGTGGAGCGCTGTGCGTGAGTCGTAGTCTCTCTGCTCCATGTTGACAGCTGAAAGGGCAAACCTGGAGGGATAATAAAGGAGCAGAGGAGAGCAGAGAGAACATGCATGGAAAGGTTAACTCCAGTGATGGCAAACTGTTAGAAACTGTGCTGAGAAGAGCCGAGTATCCCTCTAATTAAATGAGGGAAGAACATGCTTTGAAAAGCAGACTTTGGATCGATACCACTTTATGTAAAGTGTGAAGCTAAAGCCAGGAGATGGTTAGCTTAGCTTAGCATAAAGACTGGAAACAGGCGGAAACAGGTAGCCTGGTTCTGCCCAAAGGTTAAAAAAGAATCTGCCCACCAGCACCTGTGAAGCGCAGTAATTAATATGATATATCTCGCTTGTTTAATAAAGTGCAAAACCAAAAAGTTTACCAGGCACACCAAACCCCCATAAAACCACAACTTCTCATTCTTCTCAACTTCTTAAACTTCAGTTGTAATTAAACAGACAAAATACAATGTGGTAATTAGTGTGCTTTAAAGGTGCTGACAGGCAGATGTTTTCTTTTCAACTGATGTTTCCCCGTTTCCAATCCTTATGCTAAGCTAAGCTAACTGGTTGCTGGCTGTAGTCATATTTTTAGTGTTCAGAAATGAGAGTAGTATCAACCTTTCTATACAACTTTTTTGCAGGATAAATGGCAAACTATTCCTTCAAGACTGCATCACCCAATTATTGTCCACTACTCGGTGATGAAGAATGAAAGGCCATGTTTCTGTTTGTTACTTACCTCCTCAGAGCAGAGACGTCACCACTGTATGCTGCAAACATTAGGTTCACCACTGACTTGTTCTGAAGGATCAAAAGGCAAACACTACAGTATGAAAGTGGAATGATTTACATTAAAGTTTGTTTTTTTTGCCTGAAAATCCTTCTGCAGTATTTCTAATTCACCCAGAGAAGCAGCCATGTGCCTTAGCGTGAATCTGAGAATCTACTTTTATGGCACTTAACTTACTGGATCATCATCTGATCTTCTTCTGGGGTCATGTTTCTTTGTGAAGTGTCTCAGGTTGTCGTAATTGTGGAAGTTGAAGCATGACACCAGCTCCTAGTGAATCAAAATTTAATAAGATAGGAATGTTTGAAAGATGCAGATACAGACAAATTAGATGAAGATAAATTAATACACCTGTGATGGCGACTGCATACCTGACAGAAGTGAATGCCACGAACACTGTTTCCAAGCCGATCTAATGGTGGGGACCAACACATCATACCCATGACGTTGGGGACCACCAGCAGAACAGCACCTGAAACACCAGATTTAGCAGGCAAGCCCACCTGAGCAAGAGGAATAAGTCAAATGTCTGGTTAAAAAAATCAGGAGGGCTTTAACATCACATGACTAGCTAACACTTGGAGTTATAAGGCCAACAATGCTTTTGAACAGATGGCTGAATTCCTTGTGACTCACATGGAAAGCAAACTGTCCAGAGAAGTCGTACATGCCACAGGAATGCATGAGACTCAGGGTGTTACGAACTGCTTCAGCGCTCAGCACACGCTCGCCCGTGATTGGACAAATACCGCCATTGGCCAGTGTGGCAGCCATGACGCTTCCTGACTCACAGGTCACCTCAATGGAACACAACTGTAACAGAAAAAAAACAACAACAAAAAACTTTTGAAGTGAAGAAGCATATAGAAAAGTTTTGAAGCAGTAGTTTGACATGTTAGGAAATGTGCTTGTTTGCTTTATTGCTGAGAGTTAGATGAGAAGGTCGATACGGTACAGTAAATATTAAGCTGCAGCCAGCAGATAGTTAGCTTAGCTTAGCTTAGCAGTGGGACCAGGGGAACCTGCTAACTTGCTGTATCTAAGGGTAACAAAATTTGCCTGACAGCCAATATTAGAGGTGCAGCATCCAGTTGTGTCGTGTTCTGACACCATCACAACGTGTGTGTGTGACCAACAGCTCCTTTTCTCTCTCTGCTATCTTTAAGCACCAGGTCAATTTTTAATGCAGCATGGATCTCTGAGGCATGACATTTACTTGTAAATGTATATAAATGCCTTTAATTATTGAGAGTTGAAAATAATTTTTTAATGGCAAGACTGGTTGGAGCTGACAGAAAAGCTGCAGTAACTCAGATACAATAACCACTCTTTACAAGTGTGGTGACCAGAAAAGCATCTCAGCTGAACAACACATTGAACCTTGAGGTGGATGGGCTAGAACAGCAGAAGACCACGTCAGGCTCCACTCCCGTCAGCCAAACAGAAGTCTGAGTCTGCAGTGGACACAGTCCTGGACTGTTGAAGACTGGAAAAAATATAGCCTGGTTTGATGAATCTGGATTTCTGCTAATCTTTTAATGGCTACTTCCAGCATGATAATGTCCCATGTCACAAATCAAAGTCTCAAACTGGTCTCATGAACATGACAATGAATTCAGTGAACGTCACTGGCCTCCTCAGTCACCAGATCTGGATCTGAGTAGAACACCGATGTGACAGAACAGGAGATTCTCAGCATGAATTTGCAGCTGAAAAATCTGCAGAAATGATGTGATGCAATCATGTCAACATGGAGAACAATCTCTAGGGAATGTTTCTAACATCTTGAGGAATCCATGTCACGAGGAACTGAGGCTGTTTTGAGAGCAAAGGGAGGAACTACGCAGTATTAGCATGGTGTTCCTACTGAAGTGCTCTGTGAGTGTAGATGTCCTCATTAACATATTTTTCTGTTACTGTTGTCAAACAGTGCAACAAGCGTGTAATCTGATTATGGCTCATACATACTGTGTTGACCAGCAGACATGCCAAGCTGCTGGGCTACAGATAAAATCATTATCTCATGATTACGACATTGTCAAACAAAATTAACAAAAATATAGATTAATGTGCCGTGAGATCAACTACATACAGGGTCATGTTAAAATTAAGACGAAAGATATTTCAAGTACCACACAGAATGAAATACCAGTGTCATGGTCATACTGGCCAAAGTTTGAAAGAAATCACTGAAAACCAGTAGGAATGGACTCAAGGCACTTACAAAATGTGCTCATTAATTAACATGTTAAATCTTGTTTGTTCCATCTGTTCAAAAACCAAAGTGTTAACACAAGTAGGTTTTACAGGGCAGATATGATTCTTGGCTGGGTGTAATGACTTCTTGGAGTCGTGTTGTCATCATGAGATTGCCAGGCAACCAGAGCAGGCTAAGCTAAATTAACTTGCTGCTGGCTGTGATTTCATTTGTATTCCACAAGCATGACAGTATTATCTATTTTCTCTACTAACTCTTGGCAAGAAAGTAAAATGTCAAACTATTCCTTGAAAGTTGCATCCAGAGAATACCACACTGTTAACAGCAAACTGTCTCACCTGAAAGTAGAAGTCAAGGGCCGCAATCATATCTGCATTGTCAGGAAAGCACTGCAAGGACAACAGCTTACAATCAGAGTCAGAGTATATTGAGCGTGCACTCAGTTTTTCTGAAAACATGAGCACTGAGCGAGCACTTAAAGTGATTGTGATTACTGTAAATACAAACCACCAAAAAACCCTCACCCTTTTCTCTTTCAGGTAATAACCAATTGCATAATTCCGATCACCGGTCTCCCTCTCTGACTGAAAACTGCAAGAACATAACAGGAATGAGAAAGCTGCATTTCAGAGGACAGTTGTGGTTGTATTTCCTGAAGCACGGTACTCACGTTGCATTGCTGAAGCCCACAAACTCTGTACCAGCCATGCTTTTCAAGAACTCCATCACCTACAATAAAATCACATACAGATGGTTCAGTAAGGACACGAACCAATAAGTGGCATCAAAAAAATAGTGAAAATGAAAAGTATTTACTTACATAGTCGAACCTCTCGGCTTTATTTGAATGAGGCTGTCAACAGAGGGGGAAAAAAATAATTCTCTGATGCCAGTTTAAAGTATACAAAGAGACTGTGAGTCCCTACAGATGGCAGTGTTTGAGTACTTTGACAGTAAAGCATAGCTTTGAGTCTAATCTTGGGTGGACGTTAAGATATGACGTGTACATGATGCCTTCATGCCTGTCTGTCCATGTGGCAATGTGCTCACTGTGTCCTGGGGGCTGTTTATGGCTGTGCTTGAATTTCACAGACCGGTAAGGGATCATTACCAAGCTATAAAGTTACCCAACAGAGACGGTAGTTCCATTCATATTTAATGACTTATAACCTATAAAGGGTAAAGATGATATCAAATATTACTGGTAGTAGTTCCTCTCTGGAGCAGTTTTTGAAGAAAACCTATACATTTGTGACATTTAAACATTTAGTGGTACAGCTGTTCTCGCAGAAAGTCAAAAACAGCTTTTATCAACTTTGTACTTTATTTTTCCTTTTCTTTGCACAAAATATCAATCTTTTAGGTACATAACCTCCTCAGTATGATGCAAATAGACAACACAAACTGTATTTGCACAATATAGCCCCCCTGTACAGTTATGCACATGGGGGGGGGGGGGGGGGGGGGGGGGGGGTATCCAACACACCTTCTATTCTCAGGGCTGTAATTGGCCAGAAGTGCACACACACCCCTGCTGTCAGGCCAAAATTCAGTGCCCTCCCTCACTGCTGGACCTGACCTACATATCATAAGAGACCCAGAGCATCTCTTCAGTCAGCTGTGAAACTTCAGGAAAACTCCACAGAGGAAACACACACATAGCCATATTTGACTAAAACCCACCCCCAATGTCTTACAATAAGGCCAAAGCTCACAGATGAGTTTGACGGCTGGTCAGTCGGACGATGATGACCATAGTCCAACTGCTGTGGGCAACAAGTAACCAGCCAATAGATGAGCGACTAGATATGCCATAGCTGTTGCTGAGTTCAAACTTCAGGAGTGTGTTTACTCACTGATTCTCACACCAGGTTGTGCAAAAATGTTGTTTTCTATCATTTTTGATTGTGAATATTACAACATCACCAACAGATTCAGTTTTAAGACAAATAACACTCTGTGGCTTCTCACTGGGCATGAACCCCGTTTAGTGCTGCAGTGGCTGAGGCCTTCATAACCATAGTCATAATTATTTTCAAAACTTGAAAGCTTACAGCTATCTCGTTTTGTTTTAATACTACCAAAACTGTTTATTTTAGACAGGGCCTGTTCCACAAAAGTAAATTGCTGGTACTGTTTACACACAGACTGAAAATAGAGGCATTGTCACGTTTCACATTGACTTTTGTTGAAAAATTTCATCTCATGTTGCAAAATTTGGTGCATTGGGCCTATGTATATTTTTTGCACAGCTTCCTGCTTCTGCTGAGGATTCAGCCAATAGCAAAAAGAAATTGAAAGCATAATTTGTGGATGTCTTTTAATGGTAGTACGTAAGTCTGACTGTGCTCTTTAGTTTCTTGTTTTTCATCATTACTTTTGAAGCCCTAACTGATTAACCTTTTGAACTGTAATTAAGTCTGGTGAGACTCTGCAGCGTAAGAGTTATAATTGACGGGGGAAAACATTTAATAAGGTCGGGGTTTAAAAACAGAGTCTATTTTTGGCCACGACAAGGTACCTCCTGAGATGTAGACTGTTTTTGCCCTGATACGCTGATTAATGACAATCAACTATGTAATATGTTTTGTGTGCATATTCTAAAAAAGAAACCTCTGTGTTTAGTCAGTGCTGACAAGCCTTTAGATTTTACCTTAATTAAAGAACTGATGACGATAGCGCCAGCATTCACCATCGGGTTGTGTGGTTTATCTGCACAAGAAATGAGAGCATGTTATCACTGATTTGTCCCTAAACACAAGAGCAATAAACTGTGAGATTAGAGAGTATATTTCCTGAGGGGGTCTTAGAGTAACATCAGCTAACAAACTGAACAGATACACTTCTGTTTGCTTTGGAGGCGAGTATGTAATAGCAAATAGCTACAAAGGTGAGGTGATAAAATGGTACACAGTCTGGCTAGAAGTCCATCAGGGCAACTTTTTTTTTTCTTTTGAAACTGTGGCTTGTTCTTGCACTACATTTGGTCTGTTGTCAACAATCAGAATCAGTTGAAATTACAGGTCAACAACCAGAGTTTCCAAGATTTCTCAATAACATATTAGAGGAGAAGGTGTACACAGCAGTATTGTTATTGCTTGTTATTGTCTATAGAGGACAGCTGGAGACAACTAACAACTTACCTTCTTCATTTAGTGACAGTTTGTTGAACTTGAATCCACTGGGCTCTTTGCCCACAAAGTTGTGAACACGCTCGCTGCCAAGCTCGTGCACGGCAATGGCGTACTCCAGAGGCTTCACACACGACTGCAGACAGAAGGGAACCTTGGTGTCACCCACAGAGTATCTGCATCACATGAGGATGTAATGGAGGAGCATGGAAAAAAAATAAAAACAAAACAAATCAAAACAAAAATGGAGGTTTGTTAGTGATGCGGTGCACACGATGGAGGGTTTCAGAATGGAAACATAAGTTAACGTGAAGATGTTACCTCACCTCTGTCCGTCAATTGTGCACAGAGATACACCCCAGAGATCACAGCTGAACTTAGCCAGCTGAGGAATGTAATTAGCTACCTGCAAAAAGAAATGGAGATGTGAGTGACAGTGTAGTACAATGAATAAGAAAACACTGAGCCAGTATGTGTGTTTACTTACCTGTCCTGCCTCCTGCTGTTGTGCATGGTCATACATCTTATTTAACTGCTGGGTAAACTCTGCAAAGTTGGGGATGATAAACTTTTTTCTGAAAGCTTTAGTGAGCAGCATGATGTTGTTGCCCACACACCTACAAAAGGACACACAATTGAACCGATCGTCACAGGGTTAGGTATCAAACACTTCAAAGACCGATTCTGCAATTACTGTTGGATTCATAATTCAAATAATAAACAATGATTTTTGTAAGAGCTCACAGATTGTATTAAATTTCATTTTCGATGCTCATTGCATTGAACATTTACATAGCATGCAAAATGTAATAGCAACATGAGAATTTCAAACAAAATTCCATACACCTCCATTGTGTTGTAGGGGTCTCATAGTAAGCAAAGCACAGGTGTTACTAATAACATTAACGATGGCTCTGTTGTATTCAATTGTCAGTAAGCCAGCAGGCACAACACCAGGAGCTTGAAACTGCAGCAGCTAAATGGAGCTCAGCCAAAATTAATTTGATCATTTACACCTGTTGTTTTGCTACTGTGACATGTCAAAATGTCTGCTGTGAAAAAAGACAACTATTGATCAGAGTAACAGGAACTGAAATTAAATTTCATAGCTTCAGGCAGTGGTACAGTTAGCAGGATTGTTAACAGGATAGCTACATGCTACTATGGCTAATCTGACCTCACTAAATAAGCTAACTAGCTAACATGGAGTTACAGTTGTAATCAAAAGTTCAGACAAATTCCATATTTTGGTGATTTTTTGAATTGAAAAGATGTAAATACAACCTCTGCAACAAACACATTGAAAATGGGCATTTTTTCAAATGTTAATGCACTCTTACCATTTATTTAATTAGCTAATTATCTGTTAAGCGTGGGGGTTACACTATTCTGCTTTAGGGTTGTGTGGCAGGCAGTGGCACAGGAAAAACTGCACAGATCAGAGGAAGAATGGATTCCACTAAATATCAGCAAATTCAGGATATAAAAGGTCCGGCAGTCAGTCAAGAAATTCAAAGTGAAAAGAAGCTGATTGCAGGATAATGAAGCTAAATCAGACCTCAAAATCTATCATTAACTACTTCAAGAAACACAAGCTGGAGCTTTTAGGAACAGCCCCCACAGTCCCCTGACTTCATCATTGAATCTGTGGGTAGATCTTAAACATGCTGTGTGTGCGAGACTTCCTAAAAATATCTCAGAGCTTCGAGTGAAGTGCAGAGTGGGTGAGCGTTCTAAATCAAGAATAGACAGACTCTAAGCTGCTACAACAAAGCATGTTTTCAAGCTGTGATATCTGCCAAGGCAAGGTTCACTAAGTACTGACGTAGCGGGGTGCCCAAACTTTTGTCCACACCACGGTTACACTTTAGTTTTTTCAATACTTTAAGTTTGTGACATAAAAAGTGACAGTGAATTAACATTTAGAGAAAGGCTCGCTTTTTAATGTCTGTTTGCTGCAGGGGGTGAATTCACTTCTTTCAAATTTTCAAGTGACTACAAAATCAACAAAATATTTAGTTTGCCCATGGATGCCCAAAAATTTGCATTACACATTGCATTTCTATTTAATTAAAATGGGTTTTTTTTTATTGTGTTAATGGGCTTTCATCATTATTTTCATCACATTGGATTTAAAGTGACCAGTGTCAGGTAATAAACACCCAGTTAAAATACTTATAACAGATTTCCGTTGCAGTAATTGATCAGCAGTGCTGAATGCTTGGAAGGAAAGATGTGCACATTCTGTCACAGCTTGTCTGAACTAAAATATCTGTCCTTTAGCCCTCACTGATCCAAGGCGATGCTAGCGTGAGGCTTTGGGACACCAGAAGAAGAGAGTGGAGAGAGCTTGCATTATTCATATGGGTCATTTCCAAAAAAAAAATTGAAGATAGCTCTCTCTATTTCTAGTAGTATATTTATAGTGAGCTCTCGAGTGTTCTTCAGGAATGGATAACATCACAAATGTCAGAAAACAAGCACAGACAAGTCGGATAGGGCCAATTAAGTTTGATGAAGATGACCAGACTGTGTAATGCTCTGCTGTTCCAGGCCAAAAGATGAGTCTGAGTGAATTACACTTGGCGGTTAGGAAACTATACTGTTTGGACAGCAGTCTGCATGAAGCTCACAGATCTGTTGAGTCTACTAATGTAATTGCCACAGTCTGGAGCTAAACCAGAATGATGCCCTTTCATTAACTGCCCCTGAGACCCCTCTATCCCGTGCACTCTACTGCTTTGGCTGGCATGTGCGCATGTGAATTTGGTTAGTAGCAGCTGTCAGCCATAAAACGCCTGCATCTGTCAGTCTCTTGGACTCAAATAGCGCTGACCACAAATAATCTCCTTTACATAAGCACAGAAAAGTAAGAAAGACCCTCAACCTAACCTTGCACCTTGTACCCATCCTTTTCTCCAATATTTGAGAACATTGCAGTTTTTACAAACTAATAGTAAGTAAGAAGAAATCTGATTGAGAAATAAAATGAACACTGGGTAACACTGCAGCAGCGATACAAACCCAGTATATAAGAAAAGTACATGCATGTAAAAGTTGAAGCTGTAAATACACAAATCTTTTCTCACCTTCTGAAGAGCTTCTTGTCCATCATGACAGGCCCGACAGAGTCTCGTGTGGATTGTCGCATCTGATGGACACAGTCACGCAGCCGAGGGTCAGACGTCAACAAACCTGTTTTTCTCAAAGCCTGCAGAAGAAGGAAAGTTGGTATATAGGTTTCATCAAATGAACACACGTGGGAGGAAAGTAGGAAGTCATAAATGACATAAATAAGACTTTATCAAAGACTTTGAGTCATGCACAGCAGTGTTTATGCGATGCCAATTAGCAGGATATCAAATGTGTGTGGATGGAATATATAGTTAGGGGACTTCAAAGGCTCAGGGGTGCCCACATGCCTCTGAGGAAGAAATACAGGTGTAGACCGGATCACTGGAAACCCTCTCACAAGTCACATGACTGGCTGAAAGTCCCTGTATGAACCACGTGCATCTATTTTGGGGACACCATGTGCACGACCCTCCTGACCAGAGAGGCTCCAATGTTTTTTTGAGTCATCTCCTCTAATAACTGATTCACTGAGCGAAGTACACGGCTGCAAGCTTGATGTTGCTGTTACTGCATGTCTGTGAGTGATTCTTATAGCTTCGGGCCAGGAAATGCTGAAGTTGCTGAATGCTGAAATCAGTTTTGATAATCCATTAATTGTTAGTCATGTTATAAAGTAACATGACAAAAATTCACTGGTTCTCTCCATCTTAACTAGGCATTAGTTTATGATTGGGGAATAAAAGATATTTTCCTAAATGAAAAACTGAGTGAATGAGAAATGAAAATGTGTTAATGGAGTGAAAGCTTTTACAATTATTTCCAATACAAATCAGCTTGTTTCCTCAACTTTCTAAAATTAAATGTAATTTTTGTGATATTAGCACAGTGATTTCTCATTCTATGTTGCCTTCTCTACAAGATACACTGGAATAAACTAACCCTAACTCTGACTTCTGAAACCATAATTTTTACTTTTTTTTTTACCAAGAAATATTCATGTAGGCTGATTTTAAGTCTAAGTGACAGCAATTATTGATGTTATTGACATGCAGAGACACTGAATAACACTTTCACCATGTATGTCCTGCCCCAGTCACCTCTACAAACACATCATGCGTGGCCTAACAACAAGCCACCTGTGTTGACACATGTCTCTTCTCCTAAATGCATGCTCCTTTTGAAAATCAGAGTTGCCATAGACACCGAGGTCACCAGATGTTCATGTTTGCCTTTTTTTTATGACACTATCTAAAAGGTTGCACCACAGAAGCTAAAAGAGGGTGCAGTGGTTTGCAATAGCTTGTCAGTTATCAGAGAGCACAAAAACACCACACAGTCTGTGTCCTGCTCATCTCCTGAAATATGTATAACGTAGGAATGGCCCCCTTGCAAGACTATGAAAATATAAATAACTGTGGCACAGGTTCACAAAAGCTTGACATTTCTTCAGTAATGTGTGTGTGTGTGTGTGTGTGTGTGTGTATGTATGCATGTTGTTGTTGATGGTGATTTCCTCACGCCTAAGTGTCACACCCACCATATTATGACATAAGGTTTCTAAACACCTTTTAAACTTGACCCTACATCCAGCTGGAGACATTCTTCCTGTTGTGGGCTCCTATTTCAATCCCCAAGGTTGATTTAACCAAAGTCAAAGGGGCTTTTCGAAAGATAACACAGCAGCAGGAGACAGTGTGTTTGTGTTGTAAATCCACATACGCCACAGTCAAGACAGCCATATGACAGAGGAAGTGTGACGATGCTGTTGACTCACAGAGATGAACTGGGAGAGGGGGATCATCTCTTTGCCTTCAGTGATGGTGTAGAAAAGTAGGTCCTCCATACTGGACATTAACCTACTTGTGCTAAAAAAAAACAACAACAACAACATACATCTTTAGATTTGGACTCACTCCAATCCAGTTACAAGCCTGAGCAGTGTGTCAGTGTTTATAAGCCAACACCATGACCAGTAAGGAAAATTCTGGCAAACGTCCAGGTACTGACCTAGTTCTTTACATGAAATGTGTGTGTGAGGGAAGCAATGATCTCTGCTCCATGACTGATTACTTTAAATGTATAAACCAGTATTCTGAATGTTTAATTACTTACCTTTTTGAGTTTTATGTTAACAAAACATATTTCTTTTTTTTAAACAGGAGATGAAAAAAGTTATAAATACAAAGTGCCAACTACAGGTACATTTTTTTTGTGTGTAAAGTATAGTAAAGTATAAGCATAAATTTATTAGGGAGATGGACTATTTACCTTCTGAAAAGGGGCTGCAGGACATTATTAGACATGACTTATTAAAAAGTGTGAAACATGAAACCCTTTGGTAATGACTTACTAATGTTTATAATGGCAGATTTGATGGCTTGGATAAGTCTCCCTAATGAATTCAAGAGATAGCAAAGTGCCATGCTGGGGAGGATTTTTCTTTACCTGGCAACCCAAAAGTTATTTATTTATGGCTTACAACTGATCTCTAAAGCATTAGTATGCAATGTATGAACCATTAATAAAGCCTTTGACTACACATTTTAAACCTTTATGAATGGTGCCCTATCAGAAAGTGGTACCAAATATTGATGTTTGTATTAATAAGGATCTTTGCCATGGTATAACTTGGTTTCCCACTGAAACCAAATTTTGTGGCATAGCCCACTCCTACTAGATATACAGGCGACAGTTAGCTTAGCATAAAGACTGGCAGTAAAGGGAAACAGTTAGCCTTCCCTTTGCCCTAAGTTGAAAAAATCCACCTACCATCCCCTCTTTAGTTTACTAATTAGCACATAATACCTTGTTTGTTTAACATTTTCAACTGCAGTGTGATGGAGCTCCAGGACTATTTTTTGGCCGGCATAATAACTTCATACAGTCTTGACCACAGGTCTTGATGTCCCAGTTGGTGTTTTTTTCACTACATTAACTGCAAGGCAGTTCAGTGGCAGTTTGATGCTCATCAATATCATCAACAGCGATCATCAGTAGTACATCATCAGCAGTGATGCACAGACAGCTAGTTTAAACCCCTGAGCCTTAATTTATGTCAAAATTGGACTAATAATTCAGTCTTTCCAAATATATCATTATCTGCAATGTCCATCACAAATAAAGGCCCAAAAACCCCTTTTAAAATGTTTTTAAAGTTGCTCCTTATAGCTCCACTTGTCTGAGAATGAGAAAGTTTTCTTCAGCCTTATCCAATAATATACAGTACATCAAACAGGATCTGCTATCTGCAAATTAGGCCTAGCCTGCCTCATTTCCAAAATGTAGGCTAAACAAAACATGGTGTCAAGCTGCTGTTCATCTGTTCATAAAGTGGAGACTTTTAACTTAAATGTAGCCTTATCCAAAAGAGTTTGTATAGAATAATTTCATTTACAGATATTTAAGATCATATTCTCTATATATAAGATTTTTTTTTTTTAACTCATCTAAATGAAAACCAAAATACAGGCTACTTTACACTTTACACATCCTTTGAACAACACTGGTTGCAAAGCAACCCGCAAAAATTCCTGGAAGTGGCTGTGCCAGCGAAGAAACAGTCTTTTTAACATCTCTGATGTAATCCCTTGAAACCGCAATTTATTTTTATACTTTAGTTTGTGTATGGGATAAACTAACGAGATATAACGTGTTAATTAGTGAGCCGTGGGCGCTTGCATAAATTTTTATAACCATAATGGAACCAGGCTAGCTGTTTCCCAGTGTTTCTAGTCGTTGTGCTAACTTAACTAAGCTAAGGCTCTTCTGGCTGTAGTTTCGCTATTATCATCTAATTTCAAGCAAAATTGTAATTAAAGGTAGTTTATGTCAAACTTTTCTTTAAAGCTTAAGAAATAATTAGTGCTGATCCACAGAGATGCTATAGGCTAAAACAGATATTTTACGGCACAACAAGTAGAATAAACCCCCTATAGGAATATTGTAGGGATATGCTAATGGTTTTAACAATGGAATATTGTTAAGAAATTATGAAGAACAGAGATGAATAAGAATTTGGCTAATTAATGTTGATTTATTCATTTACAGCCTACTGTGACCTACTTGGAGTGTCCTTGGTCCACATCAGGCCCCTTCTGGTGATGAAAGGCTCTGTGGTTGTGGGGTGATGCTACGACCCAGCAGGGGAGAGGAACAGGTTGTTGTGTCCTGGACAAGACAATGCTGTCAGCTCCAACTCTGGCAGAGATCCCTGCATTTTTAAACAGCTGCAAGATTCCCGGGTTAGCTGTCCTCAGACTTTTCAGGCAATGCATTGTGATAAGTAGGACTTAATTTTTAATAATTCAAAAGAGCTTTTTTTCCCCAGCAGTTGATTTAGAGAGATTTTTGTGACCAGTGCCCCTTGGTCCTCAGGGTTTTAATAGCTGCTGCTGTCATAAAGACTGAAGCAAGTACAGACTGTTGCTTGGGGGCGGGGCTTTGACAGGGCAGCACGTTGGCTCAGACTGTGGGGTCAACAACCACCAGCTACTGAAACCAACTGTTTCAGCCAACCAGGTATAACTTTCTACTGCAGCTGCTGATTAACAGAGGTTTGGGGGGAGTTCATATCTCTTCCTTATATTACATTTATTAAGTATATTTCTGTTTTCTGCAGCTTTGTATGCTGTTAATTATGTATGCTACTTTACAAAGCTTTTGATACTACCACCAACAGCAACAAAAACAATATTATTATCACCATGCTGCGTTTATTATTACTGTTAATAATGATGAGTGTGGCAATAATAAGAATACTAGTTGTTGGTATCACAACAGGAATCATTATTAAATCCTCTGTGATGAAGTGTGTCATCTTTATCTGTCATTTGTTAGATTTAATCTGTTAGTAATTTAATCTAAACATGGACTGGTATGCATGATCAAGTCAGGGTATTTGTTGATGTCTTGTCTGGTAAATAGTATAAATAGGTGAGCAGTTTGTGCCTCTAGAGAATCATTTCTGTGCTGTTGTGGGACGGCGACACCCTATGGTGAGTTTCCCACACTGACGCACTGAAACCTTACTGTCTTGTCCTCTAGGTGGCATACTCACTCCAGGACCCTCCACTCAGACCAGTCTCTGCTCCCTGGCTCTTGCTGTTTTGTTGAGAGGACACATTGCAGTCATGTGTCTGAGATTCTGCCTCTCCAGAGGTTTTTTTTGAGGCAGGTTTCCTGGTGCTTCAAACGCACTTTATTGTGTAATTTGTGATTTTTCTGAATTTGATGCCCGGCTTCCGGTCTTTGATGTTGTGTGAGATGCTGCATGTTGACCACCACACCTTTTAATCCTCAGTAAGACAATGGCTGACTGTGATGGAGCATTTTAGAATATACGAGGAAATGAGGCGGAATTAAATCTTTTGCTATTTATCTACTTTATGAGCTGTTTTTCATTTCCCTCTTCTTTTCAAGGCAGTTCTTATGATGGCAATTTAAACGGTTCAGGACATGGTCACAGATCCTGATGATAACCCACCACACCCA
The DNA here is from genome assembly GCF_002814215.2 of Seriola lalandi dorsalis. Taxonomy (NCBI): domain Eukaryota; kingdom Metazoa; phylum Chordata; class Actinopteri; order Carangiformes; family Carangidae; genus Seriola; species Seriola lalandi. Next base: position 1,032,002 of record NW_019524850.1, on the reverse strand, counting down.
TGTTTAGTTTCACAGCACACATCCTAAACATTCACATTCTACCTTTCTCACACTTTCAGACTGTGTCGTGTCACTTTCTAAGCAGACTCTACATAGTGACATGATATTATCGACATTACCAAATAAACAAGGCCTCCCAAGGTTCTGGTGGTCTCCTCTGCATTTCTAGGCATGTGATTTCTCCAAAGGGGTGCATGCTAACCCATGGCCTCTCTGCTCTACCTCTACCGGTTATAGCTTCTCTGTTTTCAGGAGAAAATGTTTTCCATTCCTGGGCCAATGAATGCCACCTTTGTCCCTTCATCCTCCATCTTGTGTGAGAAAGCCCCCCTCACTGCACTCACCAAGCCTGCACAAACTTAACCTCTTCCCCCCTCCACCTCACACAGGAAAAGAAACATACCGGGTCTGGTGCTTTGATTCAGGCTCAGTAATCTGGAGGTCTGGATAAAGCCCTGGCTTAGAGGCCACTTTGGACAGCCAGTTTTAGGTACTCAGTGGGTAGTACCTGCTGAAATATGATTGGGACAGTGTGTTAATCAGATAAAATATTATACTCTGGGATCATAAAACAAGTGTAAGATAAGCTGATTTATATTTGAAATTTTGTTGTAATGAACATGGTAATATAGATATATTTATTAGTTCTAAAGGAATTTAAAGCACCTGAACACAATACTTATATTATCATTATCCCCCTGTCCTGGCCACATTACACCAATTACACTACCATTTTCATAAGGTTGGAGCGTGCTTATTTTTATAAATCACACAAAGCCCCTCTGGGCCTTGAACATACTCTACTCAGGCTACCACTGACCACTCATGTTGGACTGAATTGCCTAAAACACTTTAATTTAACCCATTTCAAGTTAATGTTAAACCTCAACTGTCACTGTCCACTGTCAAACTTAAGACTGTCTGCATGGTAATAATTTGATATTAAGTGGAGGCATGAAATAAGTACAGTACATGGTGAAACAAAACTGCTTCTTAGAAACTGTTAAATGCTTTTAGGGATTTAATGCATCGTTTAATGCTGCTCTCAAATTAAAGGATAAGAGCCATTATCCCTGTGCCGCCCAGAGTGAAAGGAATTCCATCTCTTCCCTAAATTGACTTTCCCCTCAAACAGTGACACACACACACACACACACACACACACACGCACGCACGCACGCGCGCACGCACGCACGCACGCACGCACGCACACACACACAGAAAGAGAGTGAGGTCTATCTATCTATCTATTCATTTCTGTTTTTGATCACACTAACTTATCATATCCTCATCATAAAACATCAAAACATAAGAAGTAAACACTAAACATCAGAATCGCTGTATTCAAAACCCTGTGAAAGTTTAGATTGAGGTATCGTCGAGTCTGTTTTAATACCACACGCCTATGTCCATATGTAGGTTGAAGTTTCTGGTCACTGGCCATTCATTCCTCTCTTTCTGATGTAAGAAGAGGGACAAACCCCACACACAGAGCTCAATCTGTGCAAAAGTGCATTCTTACATTTAGCCAAAGCTGATATGAGGTGTCATCAGATTTAGCCAACTCAAGTGGTAATCTTCCAAGTTTACTATCTTTTTAGTATGAAATTCCCTTCTTGTGTTTCTCTGGAGAGTGTTTCTTTACTGAGCTGCAGTGACCAAGAACTCTTTGAACCTACAGATGGACATGTGAGTGTTGCATTTAAAGAGACTTGGAAAAAATCAGAAGCTACCCTTTAAATATTTATTTAGATATGCAGCTATGACTGGTGACATGACAGCTCTACTTTTCAACAAAAAATACATTTAACCCATTAGCGTACCTCATTTATCTTCATTGCTGTGAGCTATGACTGATTGGGAATACGCCAATATTATGTATAAGTCTAAACAGTTTAAATTAAACATATAATCATATATGCCACATATTGTACGTTCATGTTATTTATTTTCCTACCTGTCCAGAGTGAAAAGTTGTCAACTATTCAATGAACTGCAATGAAATTCTGCACAGATTTTAACCTTTGTGGATATCATGGTCCCCACAAGATGACCCCTACCTCTAAAACTATTGATCTGATGCCAATTCTCTCCTCTACCTGATGGCCACTGGTCGACCTCAGTTAAAAACTAGCCCAGGCCATGCCCCTGCCTGTCAGCCTAAAATGCAAAATGTTAGCATGTTAACAGTAAGTCATGTGTACAATATTCACTATACCTTCACAGATACCTTTATTAGGCACACCGACAACTCAACATCTAACAGGTGGCACATGAGTATGCTAATGATGCGCAAAAAGAACAGCTGAGAGAAAAACCCAGCTCAGGCTGACGTAGTCTGCAGGAAGCTGACAAAGAACAGCTTGAACTGATGAAAGTTGAGCCAAGTCTGAGTCTGAGGAGACAACTTGAGTCTGAGATGTCCTAAAACTGCCACTGTACAGAGTTCTTTTGATTTATCTTATAACATGGCTCTCCCCCTTACACTGTGCTCAGGCCAAATTTTACATTTGGTGTCATGACAAAAAGAGCAGTAGTTTTTTCAACATTTATTTCATCCAACAACCAATTTTGCATTCAGGTGTGCAATGAGCATTGCATCCTCATGGGGCTGCTGGTGTGGCTATTTAGTCTTGTTAAATTAGAAATAAAATTGCACAGTTTGAATGTTTTTACTTATTTATATTTGGCTTCATTTCTTAGTCAGCCCTTTTCCTTTCGACACATCATCAGTGATTTCTTTGAACGATGCACTTTAAGCATGTTGTAGCCACCAGCATCTTATGATTCCCTTTTGGTTAATTACAACTGAAACATCGACACCAGTAAGTTTTTCAGGAGGTACAGGCTACATTGTGAAACACTCAGGGTTTGTCTGTCTTCTCCTCTCCCCCAGGTGGGTGCTGCTGACTACCCTCCTGTCACCAGTTTGTGTGTACACAGAGGACCACAGCCACCCCTCTGCTGCGGTCACTGTGCCGAAACCTAGACACCCTCTAGACCCCTGGAGCCTCTGTGCGCCTGTACAGTTGTGAAAGATCAGCCCCCCCATCACCACCCTCCTTCCGTCACTGCCATCTCTTTCCCTTCCTACCTACTTACCCTCAAACCAACACCCCCCCCTCCCTCCTCCTTCTCCTCCTTCATCCTCCGAGCTTCCACACCCTTCCTCGCCCACCAACCCCCATCCTCACCATGCAGCTATCCCACTGCCCTGCCATCTCGCAGCATTCCGCGGGCCGTGCACACAGAGGCCTATTGTGTGTGCTGGGAGACGGTAGAAGGCAGTGTACAGTCAGAGCACCAGAGAAAGAGGATGTGTAGAGCTGAAATGGACTCTGTATTCCTGCTGTACATTGGTACAGATCTGCAGTTGAAGTTGCACTAGTATTCAGTTTTAAAGAGAGCTATGGCAGATGAATGCCGAATGATTGCTCCACAGCTCTCAGCTGTGTTCGAGTTTGGAGATTATACACCCTCAGCACTCGTAGGGCGCCATAAATGGTGGCAGTAATTTTTCTTTAGTCTAGATTCTTCTGGATTTTCTGTTTCCCCTCAGTGTTGCTTCTTCTGACGTGGCATAATCAGCTGATCTTTGCAGTCTTATCTTTCGACTTTCTTGTGTATAGTTATGATCATAAGGTGGGTTAATCTGGTGTTTATAGGCTATAAGAGACCACTCTGTTTCCACACTGATGTACCAGTGTTAACAGCTGTAATGTAACAGTCATTCTCCAAGTTAAAGCTCCTTCCAAAAGAACTGCCACCTCAGCTTTCTTTATGTGACACAGCAACAATGACTTGACCTGACACAGCAAACTGCACAGGGTATTCGCGAAGAATGGCACTGTGTACTCCTCCTATTGTAGGAACCCAGATTATTGGTTCAGCTGGGAAACTGGCTGTTTAAATTCCTGAAATGTTTTTGTTGCTGGACTCATCAGCATCATCACTGGTAGTTTAGTCCTGAAATTACTCAAACCAGGATGTCCTGCTAAACCTTCATCTAGTTTCCTTACTGTGCTGTCCTGAGATATGATGATCAGACCTTATAGTCACATAGGATTGGACAGCAAATTTGATTTGAGCTGACACAGCATCGGTTTTCTTCTAACTTCTGCCTTGAATATAATTCCAATACGAAAACAGCTCATAAGCCTGGTAGACGAGAGCTAAGATGGCGGTTTCAAATCTTTCTTTCCTGTGTGTGGAATGAGGGGGGCTGTCTAGAAGGTCGTGACCCTGGAATTACTGTGCCTCTCCTCATGACAAAGACCCCCTTTCAAGCTCACTCACCTGGCCCTATCTACTGCAGAGGTACATGATAAAGATCACACAGACGTTTCACCACCCTTTTGGCTCAGCTTCACAATAGATAATTCTGGCATATGTGTGCTATTTTGTCTGGAATGTTGCTATGAAGGTAAATAAATCCTGTTACAGATTTACTGAACAAGTAAACTGAGTACGGGCAAATGATATACAGACATGACAGTAATATACGTCGGCTAACTTAACTAATATAACGTTGTGTTTCAAGAGAAATTTCCTTTTTTCTGCAGTACGGTACAATTGTTCTCTTAAGTGGACCTCACAACCTCTTGTCAACGGTCTTTGTCCAAACAGACAAGCCTCTCACAAAGTTTGACTGTAATGTGAGCATGACATAACTGCACAGTTGAATTGGTCAGTTCAACACTTTCAGGTTGTCTAAAGTCTGCAGATTAATCCATAATCCAAGAGACTAGACCGAAACAAACAACCCCGCTGACCCAGTGTTGAGTTCCCAGAGTTTAACTGCAAGTGGCCCTTCATTAATCTGGAAACATTAGCATTTATTTCACCTCCTCAAAAGCGGCTTATTCTCTCATATAAACAAATTCTTTCTGGCTGTCAGGTAAAACTTAATAGCCACAATGTTTAGTTCGCAGATTTTGAATAGGATTTGCAGCTTGCTTTAGACAGCAATTAGAGGAAAACTATATTTTATCTGCTCATTCAAGCACTTTTAATTCATTCAGCTGAATAAGTAAATCAAACAATAATATTTTGTCTTTAAAATTTTACTAATGATTTGAGTAAAAAGCAGTTGTTTTTTGATTTTTAGGTTTTTTGATGAAAGTTATACTCATACTGACTTTATACAGTTCAAACTACGTTTTTAGAAATGTGACCTGTGACTATAAAAAAACAAAAAACTTTTAGCCCAGGTCTGGAAATCCAGAAGTTGAGTGTTCAGTATTATAACATAACCTTGTTTGAGGAAGACAGTACTGTAGTTGGTCTGTAACAGATTTCCAAATGGTCTGGTAGTAAAACATCATTTTCTTCAAAAATCTTACATGATTTTATCATATATGTTTACACTATATGTGATATCTGTTGCAAAATGTCCAAAAGAACTTTCATTAAATTACATATAGATTAATTAAACTCTGAGAAGGGCCTTTAAATATTAACTTGGTCCTTTGAAAGTTCTTCTACTAGCTTTGGGATTTCATGATTCACTGACACAATTTCATGTAGTCAGCTCAGAGCTTGGCCTGTGCTCTGCTGGATGTAGCTGCCTTTTTAATGTGAAAGTGAAGGTGCATCTCTTGGCCAGGCCAGGCCAAGCAGGTCAAGGGAGGAAGGAGGGCTTGAGTTAAAAAAAAATCCCTGGGAGAGTAGATGCTGCTGGATTGAGGGGAGGGAGATGAGGTTCAGGTTTCACCCTTACAGGGGGTCTGGGGGAAGGACTGGTATTTTGGAATATACGAAGATCCATACAAGGCACAGTGGACATAAAACCGCGGTGCTTGCCCTGACGCGGTGGGTGCAGAGTGCCAGCTGTGGCCCCGCGTTGGATTCCACTTAGATTTTGGAGGGTTTGACTGCATGGTGCCATAAGTCTCTGGGAACAAACACTGAACACACCACTGACTGAAAGCCTGGTCTCCACCGTCCCTTCATTTCTCACCCAAGCTCCTGCATGTCTGATATTTAGACATGTTCAGCTTTGTGGATTCAAGGACTGTTCTGCTACTTGTAGCATCCCAAGTTGTTTTACTATCCGTGGTCAGATGTCAGGAGGAGGACGACCGTAAGTTGCAAAGTTTTTCTTGACATTTCTCTTTTTACTTGGAAAAAATGTGGATTGTTACTGTGATGACATTACCAACTTCTTGTCTGCCTTCCCAATGTTCTCTGCCCAATGTTTCAGAAGAATAGTGGAGAAAAAAATCCACGTGCAAAGGGGTGTGATGTCAAATGAAGAGCATGAAGAGCACAATTCTGTCCCATGCAGTTCTCTGCTATAGAGCTATAGTTATACAGTTTCATCACATGCTGTTTTCAATAATGTAGTTACGAATATTTTTGATGATATTAATCTGTACTCTCAAGCAGGTTTTCAATAGTCTCTCCAAGTAAGTGAGTGTATAGTTTTCTGTAGGACAGGTGAGGCTGTCAAGGCACATCTGTGTGGGATGGAGGACCAGGTGAACAAGTGTCCATTTGTCCTCACCTGGGTCCTACTGCTCAGCCTTTCCTGCTCTGTTTGCTCTTAGTACAGTGTACAGTATATTTAGTAGTGCAGTGTAGTACAGTATATTTCAGAGGCAGATCTGCTTTAAGGAGATTCTTGATGCCTTAAATGTGTTTTCTTGCTTTTTTTCTACCATTCTCTAAAAGAAATGTGTCTTTTTGATCTGTCAGACAATTCAGGAGTTTCTAGAAAGTTAGTTTTGAGAAATTTATGGGCAAATCAAAAGTGAGTTTAATTGTTGTTTTTAAGACGTAAAATAAACCTCACACCAGCAGATTCAGGGTTTTCATGATGTGAAGTGACAGGTTCAGACAGTGTTTGACCCCAGACTAGCAGGCTCAAAGGGTAGCAGGAAGAGAGAGGGACAGAGGACAGAGTGCACAGCAGGAGCCAACAGATGATGGACATTTAGTTGTATTTATAGCAAGATGCACTTTACTGCTCCTGCTTCCAATGCCCTCTCTCCAAGCATTCATAAACTTTTAACATCTAGTTAACCCACAAATTGTAGTAAAAAGTTGTATATTTTTAGTATAGTGATGGAACAGAAAGCAGACATTACATTTGCAAGTGACCAAACTCATTTCTGATCAGGAATTAAACAGCCTTGTAACACATATGTGCTAAGTGTCACTTTCACAAATATGTTTAAAAAACAAATAACAGCAGTTGGCACGCCTGGCCTTAAGCTGTGTACATTAAACAAATCTCCCATTCTTAATTCCCCAGTGTGTTTGCACTGGCACTTGACACAGCTATGGGACCCAGATGGAGAAATTTAGAAGGACCCCCTGTTTACTTAAGGCAGCAGCTTGTCAATTGGGCACAGTATCCCTGTAAGAGAGGTTCATTCATACGAGCAACAGAGCAGGCCTGCAGGTTAAATATACTCAGCCAGCAACGTGAAATACCTCAACTAGGACTTCAGACACAACTGTTAACTGTGCCTCTTATTGACATTGCATTTTCTGCTGCTATAAAATTCTCCATATAATAACTTGGAGCATTTTTCTCACCTCCTGCCTGAATAATATTTGAAACTCCTTCATTATACTTGTCCTCCACCGATGCTTGTTTGTACTAGTGTATTTTTGGGTCAAACCAGCACCTGTTCATCAGCATCAAAGCACCAAGGCCTCATGCAGTTACATTCATGTTTAATTCCTGTGTTAATCTATTTTTTGAATGTCACTTTTTCTGTACTTTGTGCTACATTATAAAATGTTCACAGGTTTTATTTGATACAGCATAACTTTTATCTTTCTCCTTCTTCCTTGTGTGTTCTTCTCCTTCACTCATGAGCCACCTCCATCTTACCCCCTCCCTCCACTGCCATTACTCCTCCTACTTCCCTGCCCCACCCTTTGACCCACTTACATCCTCTTATTCCCACTTCCCTCTCTTAAACTAACTTTTATAACAACATCTATTATACCAACCCTCAATTCTGTATAAACTCCAAAACCTTTCCATATCTAACTCTCTCCTGAACTAACCTTTCTGTCTTCCCGTTGCTCCTGTGCTTCCTCTATCCACCTGCCACGCTCCCCCTGCTGGCCATCACAGAGGAGGCAGGTGGCTGCATCCAGGACGGCCAGCAGTATAATGATAAGGATGTGTGGAAGCCAGAGCCGTGTCGTATCTGTGTGTGCGACAGCGGAGCGGTTCTGTGTGATGAGATAATCTGCGAGGATATCAAAGAGTGTGCCAACCCTATCTTCCCATCTGGAGAGTGCTGTCCCATCTGCCCTGCTGATGCCAGTGCCCCCATTGGTTGTAATTTATTTATTCACATACCCATAAATAAATTACTCTTGTAGCTTGCATTTATCTCCCTCCTAGCTAACACTTTTGAATGGGGAACTGCCGCAGGCTCCAAATATTCTTCCTGATCAGGGCTACAGTAGACCCTGATTATAATGTGTGGGTGTAATTCCCATAGTTCTGGCTGCTCTAAAATATAATAGTTTTATGATTTGGTATTTGTATTAATGACTACTCAGTCAGCGCCTGCTGTTCCCTATTCCAAAGTCAATCTCTACTTTTTGGTTTTTCTGTAGACCAGATAAGCAACATAATCAAACTGATATCACTCCCTGAGATATGTTGTCTGGTTCTCAACTAAACCAGTCGAGATGCCTCTGCTTATTTTAACTCATGACTAAGATGAAGCCTCTGCTCATACTGAGCCACAACTCAATCATTTATATGACCCATTTGCAAAAGTAGGGTGTTTTCAGGTGATTTAACTCAGAAACAGACCAAAGTTTTCCCAACCTTTTCTGTATGAGGCCTCAAGTCAGGACCACATAGATGAACCTGTCAAAGGTTCAAGGCCTCGTAAAGAGCCACTGTATTCCTGTGGTGTCTTCAGAAATCTCCTGGTATATGAAAGTAATTACAGCATTTTTTTTTCACATTTTCCACATAATTACTCAATTAATAATGAGTAATTACATAAAAATCTCATTGCCTTTGCTGACACCCCAGTTTTTGCTCAGTAACCATCAAAACTATACAGTGTTTGAGATCAGTTGGGCATAAATGAATTCCCACAGATTTGATATAAACAAGCTTTCATCATACTTTAAAAGTAAAATCTTAGTGGCACTGGCTGCCATGCTTTATTCAGTAAGCTAAGCTTACAACTGGCTTACTTTGTATTTACAGTAACATTTTGGATCCAAACACATTCTCATCTCCTAGTCCATGCTTGCTTCTGCTTCATCTCTCATCATTAATATAATCTGGATGGGTTCTTTCCCTTTGGGTTTGGTGAATGGAATTTGATCACTTTAGCATCTTTAGATTTCTTCACAGGTCTCGTTTCCTAAGAATCACAGGCTAGATTTCAAATCAGTCTAGTGTCTGAAATGCCGATTACTTCTAATGGTGTTCTTTCTTTTCTCCTTCATCTATTCATCTGCGACATCAGAGACAGTTGGTGCTAAGGTGAGACTGTGCATTGTGGGAAAATGCTGAAATACATGCACATTCACAACAAGTAACACCATGAAAACACCACAAGTTTTTGGTTTTTGAGGACGGTGTTTCAGGCCACTGATGTAACTTCTGTCTTTTATTAATCAGGGCCAGAAAGGTGAACCCGGAGAGATTGCAGATGTAAGTATGAATCCATTGCAGTACTTCACAGTAAAGTAATGCTTTAAATAATAGATATTCCATTGCAGTACATAATACTTCCCTCAAAAGTGCTTCCCACACAAACTCATTATTGATCAAAGCAGTGGTTTCAACTGTATTGTTATTATTTGGAATAACAGATTTATTTCTCTTTTTTTTGGATCTATTAATGTTCAACACTGCACTGAATACATTCATGCTCATTATAATCCCCTACGCTGTGCACATATTTCTGAAGATTTTGCTTTGTTGAATTTCATGAAAATTAGATCTTTTTTTTTTTTTTTATTTATTGATTATTCCACTTTCCCAAACATTTTCATTTAAAGAAATGTTTGATCATTAAAGTGGCAATTTCTTGATAATAAGAGACTAACTACAATGTCCAACATTGTTTTGTTGGACTTTCTATTAAATGAGGACAAACTGTGCATTCCTGGGACATAATGAACCCAATCAAATCCGCTTAGATCCTCTCAGCAACTTCATTGAAAGTGCACATGTCAGGTGAACAAAGTCAGCCAAACCAGAGGTTAAGAGGAGGTGATGTTTTAGCAAAACCTTTCCTGTCAAACTAAATCCTCATCAGACTGTGTTTTTTGGGCTTAATGTCCACCTCCTACAAAGTTGGAATGTTCTTCTCTAATTTTAGCTGTTCAGAAACTGGCACAACCGGACATAGCATGAAAGATTGGTCTTGTATAAGTAGCCATTTATGACAACAGTCACAGACGCCTGACATAATCTTTTCTTTTATCTTTGTGCAGGTTGTAGGACCAAAAGGACCACCTGGCCCTATGGTAAATAATGGAATCTATATCTTATTATGTATTTCGTATTTATATCTTTCATTTACTTTATTTACTCTACACTTATTCAAGCAATATTTGATGAGGTGGTGTATTGATGCGCAATAATTTGATTCTTGCTAGGAGTTTTAGCAATCCTATAAATCTTACTGAGACAATTATCTTTGATTTTGCAGGGACCCCCAGGTGAGCAGGGAACACGCGGAGAAGCTGGCGCTAAGGGTGATAAGGTAAGAGACAAAACAAAAAAAACACCCTCCACCAGTCTTCCTAGTCCGTGCATCATTCAGAAGAAAGTCCCCTACATTAATGTCATAATGTGATTTCAACACTTGGTTACAAAGGGCCAAGGGCCAAAAGGGCCACATTAGGGCAACAAACAGCGGTTATGATCATTGTTATAATTGAACTGGCAAATGAATTACAGTGTTATTTAAACACAAGTGTGGGAACATTCAGATCTAATCATTCAACTGATATGAGACTTCATCTGTTAATGTTTTGTTGTAAAAGACATTGCTAAAACAAACAACTAGTGCATCCAATAATAATCAGAGAAAACAGCTTCACATACATTATACTGAGGCCAAAGCCAGAGTATAGAATTAGCATGAAGGTGTGCAACAGTGACAGCTGAGCAGCAGGACCCAGGTGAACACATGATTTCTGACCTGAAGGCTTCCTCAATCCTTAGAGGTGACTTGTGACAGGTGACTTAGAGAAAATGACCTTCTCTCTTTTTCCCTAGGGAAATCCTGGACCTCGAGGAAGAGATGGTGAGCCTGGCACCCCCGGAAACCCCGGCCCAGCTGGACCACCTGGGCCACCAGGTCTTGGAGGGGTGAGTTTCCTGGGCAGATCTGTAACACAGCATAAACAACTATTTATAATTTAGGTTTCAACACCACAGTATTACATTTATATCGCACAATACAGGATCAACAAAAACACAGATATAAATATATAGAGATGATTTAATGGTAAATTAATGATATATATAATGATTATCATCAGTATCTTTTCCATTAGTAAATCTCTTGTTTGCTCTATTTGCAAAGTAGAGGATGGATGAAACTGATGAATACATGTTTGTGCTCTGAAAAAAAGAAAGCCTCAGTACATACTGCAGGCCTACTGTGAAGGGTGAAAATGATGCTTTACTTTAGCACAAAGATGGTGCAGGCACATTTTCCTTGTGTATGTTCTTTCATAGTAACAGAGCCACCAGTTAAGTCAGTTTATGTTTGTGACTTTCAGCTGAGGCAAGGTAAACTACATAAACTGGGTCTCAGTCTCTGTGGGTTTTGTGTTTTTACAGAACTTTGCTGCTCAGATGGCTGGAGGTTTTGACGAAAAGGCCGGAGGCGCTCAGATGGGTGTGATGCAAGGACCAATGGTAAGTAGTACTGTGTGTTATGGGGACATCTTACAGGACAAATGTACTGTAAAGTTCATCTGCCACAATAACCAAACATCTGTACTGACATTTGACTGCCATGGACTTGCTGCTGAAAATACGTGGCTAAAAATAAACTGTACATCTTCACCAAGGTGGTTGCAATGCTGCCACCTGGTGGCTCAGCAGCTTCACTCTAACAGAGATTTCAGTTTACTTTATTATTTCATGCTGGCTGCTGCCACAGAACCTCAGCAGAATTTTACACTACACTAAAAAGAGTATGTTTAGGCATGAAACATATAAAAATATCTATTAAAACTATGTTCAAAAATACGTTATTTTTTATTAATCCTTAGAAATAGGTTTTGTATAAGAGATATTTTAAGGAGATAGTGACTTTAAACTAGATTTTTTTTTTCTTAATTTTCTGAGCCCAAAATGGTGCTTAGTTTAAATTAACATTATCATCACATTAACGTCACTCTCAATAGCTCTGAATGTTCTCTATTCAAGCCGCTGAATTTGTCACATTGTGCAGGAAAAAATAGACACTGGGTAAACTTCATGTTTCTCTTGCAGGGTCCTATGGGTCCTCGTGGTCCCCCTGGACCTTCTGGAGCTCCTGTAAGTACATACATTACTGCACTACATCATGATGTGATTGTTTACTATAATCAAACAGCTAATGTTGACATATATAGAGATGAATTGTTGGCATAAATGAATAAATGCCTAATAGTTTGCTTTGTCATTTGTGCCTACAGGGGCCACAGGGTTTCCAAGGTTCCCCTGGAGAGGCTGGAGAGCCTGGTCCAGCTGTAAGTATTAATAACTATACATCTTTGTGTCTAACAGGCTCACTGACTGTACTGGTCACATTTGCTGTTAAGTTTCGTGTTTACCTCAAGCACCTACTGCCACAGAAACAATGCTGATTATAAATAGTATCAAAGGAATATTTAAGTTCATCACTTCTTATTTTACACATTTAGTTCAATGGGTGGCCACTATCAAGCCAGTGCTCACATTGTGCATCACCTCTTTAACTGTCTTCATGGGGAGCGAGTGGATAACTGTCACTAAACTAACTTTGCTTTACAACAGGGAGCAATGGGACCTCGTGGACCACCTGGACCTTCTGGAAAACCAGGAAGTGATGTAAGTGTCAAGGCTTCATCCACATATGACACAGCTCATTAAAACATAGAAGCATCAAACCTGCTCTAAGCCAGGGTCAAAGGTCAAAGTAAACCACATCTTTTTTTTTTATAGATAATGACCAATGAGAAAGTTTTTACTTATGCTCTTATTTTCCAACTAATAATGCAACTATTTCAGTTTATTTCCTTATTATTTCACAATGATCTATATCATTTCCTCCTCCATGTACTTGACGCTATAACCTGTATTACCACCAGGGGGCACTGTGTGTCTCCTAACAGCACATAAGAAAATGACTGCACAAAACACAGGCTGCAAGCATACAGCAGCACCCCACGATATTAACGTGCCACGCAGCTACATCCTGTCATACAGTTACTGTAAATAGTCCTTCCACTTCCTGTTTGTTTTTAGGGTGAGGCTGGCAAACCTGGCAAAGCTGGTGAGCGTGGACCTGCAGGGCCTCAGGTGAGCAAATAATAATGAATCAATATTTGATCATTTCATACTTAAACACAAAATATTCTCAGCTGTTTCTAAATCCAGGATTACATATCAAAGTCGAGAGAAGAAAATGGAGATGAATGAAACAAATGTTTTTTGTTTTCATTTCAGGGAGCTCGTGGATTCCCTGGAACTCCTGGACTTCCTGGAATCAAAGGACACAGAGTGAGTGTTTCAACCTTTACTGCTGAACAGAAGAAGCAGGACAAAAATAACAGCTCAATCCTCACAGAGCTGCAGCCATTCGTTCATTCATTACATCATGAGGGGACTGACTGATGCATGAGTCGTGATGGGTATTTTCATGTTTCTCTGTAGGGTCATCCTGGTCTGGATGGAGCTAAAGGAGAGACTGGTGCTGCAGGAGCCAAGGTAGGATCACCACATTATCTTTACTGATAATGTCAATTTTTTAAAAAAAATCCAGATTTTCATCACTACTGTTTCCACTGTTTTCTTCTAATTTTTCTGATCTCTGTTCCTATCAGGGTGAGGGTGGTGCCCCTGGTGAGAATGGTGCTCCTGGACCCATGGTGAGTTTACAGAGCTTTATCTGGTCTAAGAAGACAACTATAGCTGTGATGCTCAGATTCAGTCCCATTTTCTATGCTTTATTTGTAAGGCTATGTGATTATTGGATATGAGAAATAATTGGTTATGTATTTAAAATAAAATGACTGAAATAAATTGATCAATTGTATCCTCTGTTCTAGGGCCCACGTGGTCTGCCTGGTGAGAGGGGACGTCCTGGAGCTGCTGGAGCTGCAGTGAGTAACAGTTTCATATCTGCTTCAATCCACTGAGCAGCAGTATGTTTCTAATCTGTTGTTTGTTACATTTTTGAATCCATTACAATTTCAACTTCATGATCTCTACATTACAAAGCGGAGAAATGACTGTCCTGTCTTTTCACTCTCCAGGGTGCCCGTGGAAATGATGGCCTGCCTGGTCCTGCTGGTCCACCTGTACGTATCATAGTTCCCACTTTGCATCCAATTCATACACTTTATGTTACTTTTAATAAGCTATTGCCTTCGATAACATGGTAACAATCAAATATGAGCCCTAACCTGCAGACTTTTCTTCTGTCAACAGGGGCCTGTTGGTCCTGCTGGAGCTCCCGGTTTCCCAGGATCCCCAGGAGCCAAGGTTTGTACAGATCACAGCATCATAGACCAGTATTTCAATGTAGGAGACCATACGTATTAAAATAAAGCAATAAAAGCCTGGTTAGTGTCACTTGAACCATTTGTGGTTAACAGCAAATTCAATTTCTACTTTGTCACTCAGTGAGTTCTTCCTGTAGCTCATTCAGAAAGTTGATCAGTCTTACTCAGTCTGGTTACACAGAATTAAATCCCTAGATTCCTACAATTGTGTCTGGTTCTTGTAGTTACTGTTTTTCATACACAAATGATCAACTTCAGTTGTATATTCTTGTAAGTAAGTAAGTGTATACTTTAGATAAAATTATTTGCAGATCAGACACATAATTTCACTATCATATATAAGGGAAAATATTATATAAGTGAGACATACAGGGAATGATAATTATACAGCTCAAAAACCTTGGTGAAAATGCAGCATTATCTTCACTTGTACAATATGGAGGTACAAAAGTTGGATACACAGGTTGGTAAAAAGCAGAACTAATGCATTTTTCCACCAGTTAATGATAAACTTATTGTGTCCTGTCAGGGAGAAGCTGGCCCTACTGGCGCCCGTGGAGCTGAAGGTGCACAGGGACCACGCGGAGAGGCTGGTACCCCAGGATCTCCCGGACCCGCCGGAGCATCGGTTCGTTTGTCATCACTCATCCTGACCATTCAGTTTTAATATCAGTTTGCTCATACAACAGCTGTTCATGCTCATTCTGACACTGTCTTTGTTAGTTTGTACTTTGTATTGACTGTTTTATTCTCTGTGTGTACAGGGTAACCCCGGTACTGATGGTATTCCTGGAGCTAAGGGATCTGCTGTAAGTCTGCTCTTCCTCTCTCTCTACATCTCTCATAGGTTTAGAATCCACTATTACCTTTTCCTGCTTTACAATGTATAATATTAATATTTTACTTGATTCTGATATTTTATTTCTTACTTCTACCTTGAAGGGTGCTCCTGGTATTGCTGGTGCCCCTGGATTCCCCGGCCCCCGTGGCCCACCTGGACCACAGGGAGCCACCGGACCTCTGGGGCCAAAGGGACAGTCTGTAAGTCACTTAGGAATAATCTAAAACTCTGTGAAATCTTGATACTTTTCACATTATGAATATTTACTGTTGTGGCTGTCTTCTTTTTTGCCATGTTTAGGGAGACCCTGGTCTTCCTGGATTCAAAGGTGAAGCTGGACCCAAAGGAGAGCTTGTGAGTTGTTCAGTTTTGACTTGATTTCAGTGACTTCTGACTATATATTCCGTAAACAACATCTTTAAGAATGCTACAGGATAGAT
The DNA here is from genome assembly GCF_002814215.2 of Seriola lalandi dorsalis. NCBI lineage: Eukaryota > Metazoa > Chordata > Actinopteri > Carangiformes > Carangidae > Seriola > Seriola lalandi. Next base: position 1,016,009 of record NW_019524850.1, on the reverse strand, counting down.
TTACTGAGATATCTTAATTTTTCCAGGGCCCTGCTGGTCCACAAGGTCCCCATGGCCCAACTGGTGAAGAAGGAAAGAGAGGCGCCAGAGGAGAGCCTGGAGCTGCTGGACCACTTGGACCTCCAGGAGAGAGAGTAAGTAATCAGGATATACCATGATATTGTTAAAAAAGTTACATTATTATTTGTTGTTGCCATTTTTTGGACCTGTCTGATCAAAGTTGTGTTTCTGTCTGTGATGTATTCAGGGAGCTCCTGGTAACCGTGGATTCCCTGGTCAGGATGGTCTTGCTGGTGCTAAGGTGGGTCCTGAGTAAATTACATTCTTTAAATTGATCAGCTTGGTCAGCTCGCTGACTCCATTAACACAGGCTAAATCTTTGCTCTAAGCATTGTACCATTCTGCTCTGATCATGAAGCTGACATATTTCTACCACATCCATATTTAACTGCCTGATATTTAAAGCCGACTTACTTCTGTCTTCTTCAGGGTGCCCCCGGTGACCGTGGTGTTCCTGGTGCTGCTGGCCCTAAAGGTGCTACTGGAGACCCTGGACGCACAGGAGAGTCTGGCCTTCCCGGAGCCAGAGTGAGTCCCGCATCTTCACTCATTATGAGCCCAGAATCTGAGACACAGTGTTGCAAAGTTGTTGGAAAGATGTAGTCATTTTCAGCCCCGAGCCAGATAGATGTGGTTGCTCTGATCTGAGTGACTTAATTTGATTTTGTACATTGTCAAGATTTTCCCCACTTCTTGAGTGATGCTGACAATCTCTAAAAATGTGTGTGCCTTTCATAGGGTCTTACTGGTCGTCCCGGAGATGCTGGTCCTCAGGGCAAAGTTGGACCCTCTGTGAGTATAATGCTTAAAATCCTCTGGTATAGGTCTGTCAGGCTTATTAAAGCTACAGTGTTTCAGTTCTGAAATGATCTGCATCTCGACTCAACACTGTCAATTAATGGCAAGATTGTCCAAAAAATAAAATCACTATGAGGACAAGTTCTGTTTGATTTCAGAAAGGGTCTTGAACTCAGGATCAAAAACAAAAACCTAGCAGTACAGCACACTGTCCATCACTTGAACTCACTTCAATAAGATGACGTTTCTGTCCTCAGACCTTCATCAGTTTGGATTTTTCCTGATGAAGTTTTAGTTGATATAATATGCTTTTCTCACAATTTGATATGTGAGGATGAAGAGCTGCAGCAGCTGAAACATTCAAAAGCAGCTTTTATTGGACAAGACTACTGTTTATGTCCTTATAAATAACCACAATACGGCATTCACCGCATGGTCTGAAATAGAAGCTTAGTATTAAATAACACTGAATGATGTCATCTTACTTACAATTAATCAGTAGAATTGTCTACTGCTTGTAGCTTTAGGGAATCAATACAACTGAGAACAGAGCAGTTTACACACTCTTCTACCAGCCATAGAGCCTGACCTCTTTTTTGCATGCTGTATAATCATATACTCTATCAAGATTTTCACACATAAGTTTCAACTTCTAAGTTAATTTCTGGGTTTCTGTGTTGATTTCTGATTTTTACCTTGTGCCTTTCATAGGGTGCTGCTGGTGAGGACGGTCGCCCCGGCCCACCTGGTCCTCAGGGAGCCCGTGGACAGCCAGGAGTGATGGGATTCCCTGGACCAAAGGGAGCCAATGTATGTGTTTAGGGTTTTTATGAAAGTAGCATGGGAACACTTCATTATTGCACACAATATAATGAAAAGCTGAGACTATACACCCATCCTTGTACAGAATAAATAAATAAGACCTTCTGCCGGTCATTTAATGGGATTTCTCTTCCACAGGGTGAAGCTGGAAAGCCAGGAGAGAAGGGTCTTGTGGGTCGTCCTGGTCTGAGAGTAAGTACATGTTCTGCATAAATACTTTAACTTTCCTCCAAATCTCACAAATGAAACCATCATTTTCTGTCTCCAGATCACTTTTCATAGTTTATGTATTCCCCTCTGAACAGGGTCTGTCTGGAAAAGATGGTGAGACTGGTGCTAGTGGACCTCCTGGCCCTGCTGTGAGTATTTTAGTATAATTTCATGATGTGAGATATGTCTTACACTCAGCTGACAGTCCTCACTTGTACTTGCTCCTGGCTGATCACCTGTGCTTGGCTCTGTCCTAGGGACCTGCTGGAGAGAGAGGAGAGCAAGGACAGCCTGGACCTTCTGGCTTCCAGGTGAGTTTATTCTCTCTGATACACCTGTGAGAAAAAACAAAAAATAAATTCAAAGCTTGAATATTAATACGAGCAGATATCAATACAGACTGTTATTCAGAGACAGTAACCCCAGAGTGATTTACTCAGGAAAACAGCAGAATTATAAGCAATAACCTAATCTATATTTACAGATATCATATAACTAATCTCTTTGCTGTTGTTGGACAGGGTCTGCCTGGACCCGCTGGTTCCCCTGGAGAGGCTGGAAAACCTGGAGATCAAGTGAGTGTTTATTCTGTCCAATTGCATCTGTAGGTCTGTCTTTGTTGACAAACCCCTTCAATCCACTAGACGCAAACAAGCAAGCGTCCTAGAGCTGGTATAGGACCACCTACATGCCATATGACAGTATTTCTGAGCAGTCTACCCTTCCTAACATTAAATGGCATACATGGATGTGATATGAAGTGACCGTGCCCTAATGGTAGGAAAGTATAGTGAAGGGAGTAAAAGAGAGGTAAAAACAGCCTCTGAGCCAGATGGTCCATCACTACTCTGTCGTCACAATCAGGAAAAAACAACATCTATAGTGCAATATCTGCTGTGTAGATAACAATGACCTCTCTACAGTACACTACTGTAAAAGCCCATTTCATTACAGCAGAATGGTTTTCAATCTCATTCAAATGTCTCTGATTACATTACAACATTCTGGAGACCAGTGTAAAATTAACTGTCCCTGATCATCATACTTGGACTAACAGTGAAAGCTCCACAGATGTTTTAAGACTTTTGTTTATATGTGTAATTCCACCAAAACCTGGAATAAAACCGTCTGTTTTCTCTTTGCAGGGTGTTCCTGGAGAGGGCGGAGCTCCTGGTGCTGTTGGACCTAGAGTGAGTTTCCATGTTCCATGTTGGCTTCTTGTCTACATTGCAAAGAGTGACATTTATGTAGTAAACTATCATTTACAGTTCATACGCGTACATTATGCTAAGTGTCTACCGCTTCCTTTTACTCCTACTGATACAGTGTCTTTTTGTTTCCTAACAGGGAGAACGTGGATTCCCTGGTGAGCGCGGTGGTGCTGGATCTCAGGGTCTTCAGGGACCCCGTGGACTTCCTGGAACACCTGGATCTGATGGACCCAAGGTCAGTGGATCACCCTGAAAGAGATTTAAGATTTAAATGTCACATGGGTATCCTCTGTGCCAGGTTATACAACAGCAGCTCCTCCACTAGAGTTTAAATTATTCAGCACGTCCAGTGTGCAGCTGCAGCTTGAACGACTCTGTGCAGAAATCTGAGTCGACAGGATTTATGGATGTTAATCCAGGAAACCAGTGATCATCATATGTGCATCACATGACACATGCAAAAGTCTATTTCATCAAAGTAGACTTGTCCTAGTTCATTAGGTGTTCTTAAGAGGATGACATTTAAATTACATTTCATTCTGATTTGAGAATAATTTCTTTGCTATCTCAATAGTAAAAATAACAAACAGGATGATCATTAACATTTGCCCACACTCAGGTTCACTCAATTCATAGGAAATAAGTAGACATGAAAACATTTGACTGACAAGTGATCTCCTGTTTCTAACTCAGGGAGCCATTGGACCAGCTGGTGCTGCTGGACCTCAGGGACCCCCCGGCCTGCAGGGTATGCCTGGAGAGAGAGGAACTGGTGGCATCCCAGGACCTAAGGGAGACAGAGTGAGTAACATATTGTTTTAGAAAGTGTTATAACTGACATTTATTCTTACATTATGGATTACTTCATGAGTGAAATGGTAAATTTGAACAGAGCAAATGTCATGAGCAGAGGCCTTGTCGTATCACGTATGATTAACATGCAGCCTTCCTCTTTGTCCAACAGGGTGACAATGGACAGAAGGGACCCGAGGGTGCTCCTGGAAAGGATGGCTCCAGAGTGAGTTCAAAATGAATCATTAATCTTTTTTTTTTTTTGTCTATTATTACAGCATGAAGTTTTTTTTTGGCAGTCATCAAACAAAAAGAGTGACAGTTGACCTCATTCAAACTCTGTTCTCTTTAACTTGTTTCTACATCTATGCTTTCTTCTTTCTCAGGGTTTGACTGGTCCTATTGGTCCTCCTGGCCCATCTGGACCCAACGGTGCCAAGGTAAGAATAACAGTGTTACCCTGTGGATTGTTAAAGTGATTATCAGCTAAATTGGATTAACTGGAGTCGATTTTACTTTAACATCCATATTGATTTGGTTGGTTTGACTGACTGTTTCTCTCCAATCCAGGGTGAGACTGGACCTAGTGGACCTTCTGGTGCTCCTGGTACTCGCGGTGCTCCTGTAAGTACCTCTTTATGTCATATGTACATGTCACAGTATGCAGTATACACCTAGACTGATCAGCTGTGTGAGTGAGCCAGCTGACAGAGGAGCAGGCATAGAGTTGATCTTTTTTGTGCCATGGATAAAATGTAACTACATTCTCCACAATTACTTGTAAAACCATATAACACGTCACACTCTGATGCTTCTAAACAAGCACTAACTTGGTGTGACTGAGTCCAAACTGAGCAGAAAAACTGGTATAAAGAGCATTAAATGTTCAAGTCTGAAATGGAATAGCATCCTGTACCCTGGACAGAGTATGTTGCTGTTGCTCACAAATTAATAGCATTACAATAACATAATAAGGGGCTCTAACAGCCACAACGCAGACACTAAATTGAATTTGTACAGTGTACAGACATTGTCACTGACTATTAAGCTCAAATTGGAGCAGACTGAAACTTTACTTCCCTTTAAAAGATGTTTCCAGCAGAAAAACTGATCCACACAGTGAGAGGTAGAGTTTAGGCCTTTGTTACATTTCATGACAGCCCTGACTGTGCAAATGCTTATGATCAGATAAGGATGTTTACCACTTGTACTACAGGAAGAGTAACATGTTCGTGAACATGTAGAAAGAACAGGATAATGAGCAGATTGCACAACAGTCATTTTCTTATTTTTTTTTCACTCCATAATTACTTATATGTGTCCAAAACCAAATAAACACAGTGTCTGAGAAGAATTTTGAAATAAAGAAATAACTGATCATTCAAACAGCAATAATATCTCACACCGAGCTTTACCTCACTGACCACCTTTGTCTTCTGTCCTCTTGCAGGGTGACCGTGGTGAGGGCGGTCCTCCTGGACCTGCTGGCTTTGCTGGACCTCCTGTAAGTAAAAATCAACACAATACCTTTAGTTGAAATTAACTGACTGGAAAATGTAATTTTTCACTTTCATTCATCGACATTCTGCCAATATTAACGTTCTGTTTAAAATATCCAGGGTGCAGATGGTCAGCCCGGTGCCAAGGGAGAGCTTGGTGAGGGTGGACAGAAGGGAGAGGCTGGTGCTCCTGGACCCCAGGGACCATCAGGGGCTCCTGGACCTGTGGTGAGTACTTGACCTCAAAATAATTCCCTCAAACCAGATTAATGTACAGTATCTTACGTCACATCTCTGGATCAAATGAAACTGGCGATGGGAACACTTTATACAAGAGCATTTACAATGCTTTACAATCACACTGGTGTAACATGAACATGATTAATTGTAATTCCTCTTTTTTTAGGGACCTACTGGTGTATCTGGACCTAAAGGAGCTCGTGGTGCTCAGGGAGCTCCTGTAAGTAAATCATATTGTTTCTTTATCACAGGAACAAACCATCCCACAATATATCAGCTGAATGGAGATACAGACGTTTCATATTACATTGCACAGACACCTTCATTCATTCATACATTGAGTTATTAATTTATCTTACTTGAGTGCAATAAGCAATTAGTAACACTCAATATACTTAACATAAGAAAGACCAAGTTTAGAACTAAAACAACTTGTCGATCAACTAACCCAACTCTAAAAAAATATTGATGATCAATAATCTAAAATATAGAACATTCACTAATTCCCCAGTTGCAGTTTTTCTTTAGTAAATTGTAACTTATGGTATACAATCTCAAATTAGGCATCATGGGCCAACATCAGCAATGGTTTGTGACACAGCTCAAGTAAGACAAGGGGCACGGCCTCATCATGTCTGATAAATATATAGTAGGAGAACTATAAACTCAGCTGCTCCGGCCTGTATCAGCAGCACAACGTCGCATTCAAAGCTGTTCTTGAAACGTTCACAGCAGCTGGATTCTGTGCTAAGAAAACCATACAACAGTGATAGGGTTAGCATTAAGGAAAATAACAGCCTGTGGGCGTGAGTTTAAAATACAGCTACTCTAGATAACAATATCGATACAAGGCTCATATACATTCTGAGTAATATGTCTCTTCAACACAAGTATGTGGCAGTCTAACAGTCTAACATAAATGGCATGTGACATTTTTAGGTAGTGGTAAAATTTGATTCAAACATAAATGAAACAGGCCACTGTTTATCATGCTTGCATTAAATCTTCTGTATAGTCATCCGACGCAGAAGATCAATTTGAGTGATTTCTGTCAAATATAACAACACAGCATTATATAATTACATGTATTGTATGTGACTTTAAATAATACTCAAAACATATTGAAAAACTAGGCCTGCATCTCCCCCTCATCTGTCAATCCACAGTTGAACCAATATGCTGACCCCTGCCACACAGGCTCTTTTGATTCACTTTGGTGTTGTCACATATAGGAAGAGTAAAATACATTATTTGTATTTGCTGAATGTTTCCTCTTAATTTGATAACATCCTAGTACATCTTAATGATGGATAGCCATGCAACAGGTTGCGTATGTTAATGTTTATTGAACTCTTTTTATTCTTGACAGGGTGCCACTGGTTTCCCTGGTGCTGCTGGCAGAGTTGGACCTCCTGGCCCTAATGTAAGTACTTCATCAATAATAAATTCCAAGAAGAGATGCGCTTGCTGGGTCAGTCTAATATAATTTTTTGTTTGTGTATGTCTGCTCGTACTTACTCTCTGTCTTCCCATCACAGGGTAACCCTGGTGCTGCTGGTCCTGCTGGTCCTGCTGGTAAAGACGGACCAAAGGGTGCTCGTGGTGACGCTGGTGTCCCAGGAAGACAGGGAGACGCTGGGCTTCGTGGACCTCCTGGACAACAAGGAGAGAAGGGAGAGGCTGGAGAGGATGGACCACCTGTGAGTTTGATTTTGCACCTCACATTCAAACCCATTAGTACTAGTCAGTGGAGTCATACTCTGAGACAACATCCAGTCTAATATTCACAAATAAACTGAATGAAAACTGCATGTTACTGACATGAGAACATTCGAGATCCTTACACTCTGAATTCAGCTAAATATGAACATTTCATGACTCAGACTTCTCCTTCCTGACTCTGTAGGGTGCTGATGGACCTTCAGGTCCTCAGGGTCTGGCTGGATCCCGTGGTATTGTTGGTTTGCCCGGTCAGCGTGGAGAGAGAGGCTTCCCTGGTCTCCCTGGACCTTCTGTAAGTGCCTTCATCCATGCATGATTTTTTAGCTTTAGCTTCCATGTAAGCTGTTTGAAATGTTACAATTTCCCATATCTGTCTAACATTTGCAGACCCCTCAGCCTTTTTAAAAATGTATTCACTCATATCAGACAGGCCTTCATCTTACTGTAAGTCTGTATTACATTTGAGACTTAAGTCTTATTAGGTATCCTTGAATTTTCACTCTTATTTTCATAAAGAGTGATTCTGTTTCTTAGTGAATGGACACAAAATCTAGATCAACTGAAAGTCAGAAGATTATTCTGGGCCTTCAATGTCAAAGGAGCTCCTGAAATATAATAAAACATTTCCTTTGTGTTTAGGGAGAGCCTGGCAAACAGGGAGCTCCTGGTTCTGGTGGCGACCGTGGACCTCCTGGACCTGTGGGACCCCCTGGACTTACTGGACCAGCTGGAGAGACTGGTAGAGAGGTGAGAACTAAACAATAGTGACATGTAAAAAATCCAAATTTCTGGAGATCAGTTATTTATCCACTTGTCTGACTGTAGAAACAATAATCACACTTAGAGTAGCAGTAAATTGAACAATGGCCATATTAACATTATACTCAGGAAATAAAATGTTCTCTATCTCTATTTGTCTATCTATGAAATTAAATGTACGCCATGTCATTAAACAGGGTACCCCAGGATCAGATGGACCTCCTGGTAGGGACGGAGCTGTTGGAGCCAAGGTTAGAGAGAAAATCTGAAACTAGTCCAACAAATAACACTTTTTGACAAACATCTGTTATCCTGAGTCATCACCTTGTGTCCTCCTGTAGGGAGAGCGAGGTAACACTGGGCCTTCTGGCGCCCCTGGAGCTCCCGGTGCCCCTGGTGCCCCCGGACCCGTTGGACCCCTCGGCAAGCAGGGAGACAGAGGAGAGTCTGTAAGTAACACAGGACACTGTAAGGGATCATAGGCACAAATTTTGAGCACTGCTTCAAATTTTAAATGTTAACATGACGAAACACCGACACATGTACTTCTTTCTCTAGGGTGCTCAAGGACCTGGAGGACCCCCTGGACCCGCTGGTGCTAGAGGAATGGCTGTAAGTCTCATCATCTATAACTGCAACTGAATCATTATGTTTTTGTAGATAATATTTGATTTAGTTAATTAAAAGTGCTACACATACGCAGCCATAAATTTTCATACATAACAAACTTTTACTCCAGGGTCCCCAAGGACCACGTGGAGACAAGGGAGAGGCTGGTGAGACTGGAGAGAGGGGACAGAAGGGTCACCGTGGATTCACTGGTCTGCAGGGTCTTCCTGGACCTCCTGTAAGTCATTCAAATCTAATTCTTCTCCTCTGCAGAACCATTTTTAATCTCTTTTCTGTCATCTGATCTGTTATTATCTTTGTCTAAACAGGGTCCCGCTGGAGATTCTGGAGCTGCTGGACCTGCAGGACCAAGCGGTGCCAAGGTAAGAAAACTGACCTGAAGCAAAGAGCAAAAGAGAAGAAAAACTCTTATTACATTTCCATCCTGCAGCTTTAACACCCAAGATATGTGATGGTAATGAAGGGCACAGGTTAGTCTTTTTGTAATTCTCCAATCACCTGACGAAGACGGGGACAGGAAAGGCCACCTGCTTTAATTACCCACTGCTGTGATAAGATGGGCAGCCGAGGCATTTTGTAATTACTCTCCACAAGGAAAAGAGGCAGACTGGCCGTGATTTGTGAATCCACTCCTGCTGAGATCGGAAATGGGCTTCAATATCTATTCTAGATTAGCAAAGCACTGTGCATGATAAGAAAAATGAAGGGAAATGTCACCATACAAATAATCTTCATCCATAATAAGGCAAAGGGTCTGGAGGTGATTGGGATAATAGAGAGAAACTGGTGCTGCATTTGAATTGGTTTATCAGATTTTTTCTTCTCATCCAGACTCTAAGGTGGATGTAAAAAATAAAAACTTTAGTTTTACACTTTGTCTGACTGAAAGCTCAAGTTCAGTAAATCAAATAGTGTTTCATATTTACAACCAATAGTTTTTATTTTAATGTAATACTCACTGTGTCTGTAGGGACCACCTGGACCAGCTGGACCTGCTGGCAAAGATGGATCTAATGGACAGCTTGGCCCTATTGGACCTCCTGGACCTCGTGGACGCTCTGGAGAGACTGGTCCTGCTGTACGTAACATGTCATTAGATAAATTAAATCTATAACCACCACAAACAAGCCTGTATATTGTACTGCTTCGATGCTGTCTTACTAAACCTGATTGTACACATTGTGATCCATTTGTTGCTTTTGCCCTCCATCAGGGTCCTCCTGGTAACGCTGGACCCCCTGGTCCTCCTGGTCCTCCCGGCCCCGGCATCGACATGTCTGCCTTCGCCGGTCTGGGTCAGACTGAGAAGTCCCCCGATCCTCTCAGGTACATGAGGGCTGATGAGGCCTCCAGCTCCCTGAGGCAGCACGACGTCGAGGTTGATTCTACACTCAAGTCCCTCAACAACCAGATTGAGAACCTGCGCAGCCCCGACGGCTCCCAGAAGAACCCTGCTCGCACCTGCAGAGACCTGAAACTGTGCCACCCTGAGTGGAAGAGCGGTAAGTAGGTCGGAGGGGTCGAAAAAATTATAAATGGAAAGAAAGTTTGCTGATGTGTTCACTTTTAGTCTTAAAAATGTTCCTAACTGGTGAATACATTGTTTCAACTACCAACAGCTCTAGTTTAGATATTTCTAAGAAAGTCTTTGGGCATGTTCAGACTGCGCTTGAGTGACATTTCTGGAGATTGAGATTGAGATTTTTGGCATCTATTCGGGTTCTTTCAAGTACAAAGACTTCAGTGACTTCAGTAAACTCCCAGCATGCCTCCACCAAACACCAAGGTGTGATCAGACACTGAAAACTACTTGAATACACCTATATGTTATATATATGCTTTCAAGTATAACTCAGTGTGTAGCTTTCAGGTTTCTGATTAGGACCCTGTGCCACAGAACTGACTTTAAACTGTATCCAGTCTATATGAAGGGAAATTCCTGTAAAACACATATCTAACATGGTGTTTTGGTATGAGCCAGGTTTATGGTAAAAACAAATTTCACCAAAGTTGCATTTAATTTCTCAGTTTCACTCCTTATTAACCGATTTCTCTCATCTCTCCAGGTGACTACTGGGTTGACCCCAACATTGGCAGCACAGCCGATGCCATCAAGGTCTTCTGCAACATGGAGACTGGAGAGACCTGCGTCTACCCGAACATCGCCAAGGTACCACAGAAGAACTGGTGGACCAGCAAGAGCAAGGACCGCAAACACATCTGGTTCGGAGAGACCATGAATGGAGGATTCCACGTGAGTCATTCATATATCACTTAAGATCTTTTTTTTTTCTTTCTACAAACTGATCCTGAAGAACTAAATGATCCTCAACATGAAGGCTGCTAATTAACTCCCCTGCTCATTGTCTGGCTCTGCAGTTCGACTACGCTCAGGATGGACCTGCTGCCAACGCTGCCAGCGTCCAGCTGACCTTCTTGAGGCTTCTGTCCACTGAGGCATCCCAGAACCTCACTTACCACTGCAAGAACAGCATTGCCTACATGGACCAGACCACAGGCAACCTGAAGAAGGCTTTGCTGCTGCAGGGCTCCAACGATGTGGAGATCCGTGCAGAGGGCAACAGTCGCTTCACATACAGCGTGTTGGAGGATGGCTGCAAGGTGAGAGCAGACAGCTGCAACTCAGAACCAGAAGAAAAGTATCTCTTTTAGGTTTCATATATGTATAATTGTCATTGTATCTTACACGCGTCTCCACTCTCAACCAACAGAAACACACAGACCGATGGGGCAAGACTGTCTTTGAGTACAAAACACAGAAGACCTCCCGTCTGCCAATCGTGGACATTGCTCCTATGGACATCGGAGGAGCGGATCAGGAGTTTGGCGTGGATGTAGGCGCAGTCTGCTTCTTGTAAAGTGGAGTATCACAATGGCCCCCCAAATAACAGGAAATAAATGAAACTCAACCATGAAACATTACACACACTTCCACAATAAAGAAGACTGGAAATTATAAAAGAAAATTGATACTTTTTCTCTCACAACGAAGTGCTCTCCAAGTTGTACTCCCTGGATGTTAGCACTGAAGGGCACCGGCAATATCTGTACACCACACCAGCATTCTCTGTCAACCCGCTTCCTGAGATCCAGTCATGTTTCCCATGGCCCACTGTTGACGGGAATGAGTCAGAGCCAGGAGGAAGAGGGACCAAGCGAACAAGTTATGGAGAACAGAAACATGACTTGATGTCACTTATTTATTGTCTAACCTGAATGGGCAGAGTTGAGGTAGGACTGGACGGGTTTACTTTGTAAGTACGACAAGCCCCCTTTCCACTACAGAACAGCCGCACAACCTCTGTCCCAGTCCTACTCCATCTCCCTCCCTGTTTCCCTCCTGACACACAAATACGGCATTTTGAATCAGTGTAGACCAAAAACATATATATATTCTCAGTAAGTAAAATCAAATCCAGGTGCTCCAGGCCTGTCCATCACGAGCAGGAGCAAAACCTTTACTGTGTATTATAAATCCTTGGTTCTATTGTTGTAAAAGTCTGTGTTTATAAACAACCAGATGGTTTTATATATATTTCCACATTATGTGTGTACATGTGTCTATATGCACACCAACACTTTTTGGAAAGTGAGGATACATTTGGGATGTATGTTTCAGTGTCCTGTACCCCATGACTGCCCATCAGAAGAAGGCCCAGTTCTCCAAAAAAAAAAAAAAAAAAAAGATTTGTTTTGAAGAATTTGAGGGAAATCAATTTTGCCTTTTTATTGTAGTCATCCAGATCGTTTAAAGCTACCTCACGCTGAAAAACAAAGTGAAAATGTTGAGTTTAAATCTGAGCTGACCAAAACATTAGCTTTCAGGTGGATCTGGGGCTGAACGGCCATCTTTGCTTTGGGTTGCTCTCTCTTCAGAAGGTGCTATGAGTTCTGTAATTCTCCACCAAACGCCCCCCCCCCCTCCCCCTACCCGAATTCCCACTAGCCTCACACCACACATTCACACTCCACCCTGGAGGAGGGGTGCAGCCGGGTTAAGACAGGGGAGACAGGGGCTACTTGGAGACCTCCTCTTGAGTCCAGATCCCCAAAGCTGAGCGTGGGACTCTGAGGACGGTCACTTAATAAAAAAAAAAAAAACCAGGGTGGGTTGTCTCTGTGTGTGTGAGGGCGTGTACATTTTTTTAATTAATTTTATTATGACCATGATCATTTTTGTTTTTATTTTGTTACACTTCTAATTGCTGTAAATTGGAAAATAAAAGGAAAACCGAATTAAGAATGAAGTTGATTTTTAATTGAGTTTTGAATAAAAACAGAAATGGCGCGGGGATGTATTTCTTCTCTCAACAGAACCATTCATGTGTGCTTAAATGTTTTTTTTTTTTTTGTTAAACTTGTATTTCTTGAGGTCAGTTACTCTTGACTGTGAGTGCGTAGTCAGTGTGCATGTGTGTGTGTGTGTGTGAAAGTTTAAGACTGTGATGCAAGTGTGTGTTTTCATGAGAGAATCTCATAACAAAAAGGAACAAACGTACTGTATTCGTTCTGCGGTTTCAGGGTGGGGCTGGGCGTCGTTGGCTCCTGTTTGTCTGAACTAATAGGCATAAATAAAGAACATTTTGTTGACTGGAATCTAGTATTTTGTAGAGTAATGATGCATGAACAGCTGCATCACTACTTGTCTGTACTGTGGCCTGCTTCCTCTCCGGTCTGTCCTGAGAAATAAAAGCTTGACTTAAGCCTCCACAGTGACATATTCTTATTCAAAATATAACGACCCATTAGGCATCCAAACACATTAAGGGTCTACTTCATATTTGATACATATGAAGATAAAATGCTCTGCTAATTATTGTTCAAATTAATGTTAATTATTGTTAAAGACCGGAAAAAACTAAATTATATCACATCTAAAGGGGAACTCCACTGATTGTACACATCAGGTCAAAGGGAACACTGCTGGATAAAGAAATAAGACCTTTTGTGGATCCAGAGGAAGCAGAAAGAAGCCTGACAAACTGCCTCAAGTGACGTTACAGTTGATAGCCAAATAAAGCCATCAACACACTTCGCACACAATTTTGAATCCTACATGCACTGAAAAGATGTTATCAAAAACATTTAAACAACTATGTAAAAGGAGAAGACATTTTTCACCTCCTGCCCAGAGTCCTGCAAGGTCTCACTTCTGCAAACCTGCACCTGCAAAGCTTCGCATCCGACTCAGGATGGATGGATGGATTACTGAAAAGACCTACAGGCACAGACCTAGGGGCCTAAGGAGTCAGGGAGACACTGAACGAAACACAATATGATCACAAAGAGAAACACAACAACTACAGAGACACAAACTGACTAAAAATAGATGCAAAACAACCACAAGACGCAAAGTGATCCCAAAGAGACAAAACAACCACAGGGAGACACAAAATAATGAAAAATAGATGCAAAATGATTTCAGAGACACAAAACAACTACAGATGTGAAAACAGCAACAAAGACATGAAAACAACCACAAAGAGACTTTTTTCAGTCTGGGTTTCCGCTCTAGCGAAGGCCTGCGGGAGGTCTTTACATGTCTGTGGTCAGGGCTCCAAGGTCTCATAATCTGTCCTTGGTCTGATCAGATATGCTCCAGTTTGGCTGATGGGCAGTACAGGGACACACAACAAGGAACTACGTAGCTGCTCATATGTCAAAACCTACTTGGCAATAAATCTGATTCCGATTAAAAAATAACACATACTAATAAATAAAAACGCAGATTCCACAAGCAGAAGAAAATGTCCACATTTTCGGTGAAATATTTCCATTTCTTTCCTCCTGCTCAGACACAATTTTCTCTCAAAAACAGCACATACTATTAGGCACATGTGGCACAGGATGTCTTCATCAATTATTTATTTTGTGCTCCTCTGACACCGGTGAGCTGCTCTGAAAGAGGCACACTTTGTACATTCGGGTCATTCCACAAGTAGCAGCAGATCTCCAAACCCTGTTTTAATATTTTGTTCCAAGAGTTAAAGGATAGTTTCAGAATCTTTTTTCAATGGATAAATACACAGAAGTCGATTTTTCTATCGTGGAAAGGAGCAGAACGCATCATTTTGCTCAGATTTATTGTCATTTCCTCCAAACATTAGCAGCACAATCAAAAAAAATGCTTTGAGTATACTTTATTTTGTCACTTTTCTAGTGTGCACACAACATAAATGTCGAGTATTTCAGGCTCTGATGCAGTGATTGTGAGTGATTGATTCTTTTTAAAAAAACTGTCCATTGAGAGTCTGACAATGTTGTAAAAGTACAAAAGTTAAATCAGCAGAGTACTCTTTTAACTTTAAGTGCAAATATTTCAGCTCTGGAGCATGAACTCTACATTTCATCATGACCTAACAATGATTTCTATTTGGTTCAATGTTTTGACAAATAAGGAAACAAGTCTTAGTATAACAAGAACTTTCTACACATTTATTGACAATCTGTGATAGCAAAAATGACTCATGGGTGTGTGATGGTCGGTCAAGAGATGAACTCTGTAAAGAGCGACTGATTGGCAAGGGCAGAAGGCCTTTCCTGCGGGCAAGGCAGTAACGGACTGCCACTCAGGCCAAAATGGGGTACGCCAGCGCTCACAAAGTAGAAAGGCACATGGGTAATTCTTCCATTGGACCAACACTGTGAACAGAGAGAGAAATGTCACTGTGGAGGTGGTAGAGAACAGAGGGTTTCTGCGGGGTTCACTGGGTTCAGTTTGAGACTTTTTAAGACCTCTTTTATA
The DNA here is from genome assembly GCF_002814215.2 of Seriola lalandi dorsalis. Lineage (NCBI taxonomy): Eukaryota > Metazoa > Chordata > Actinopteri > Carangiformes > Carangidae > Seriola > Seriola lalandi. The sequence goes on along the minus strand of NW_019524850.1, from coordinate 1,000,500 downwards.
CCACATAGAATACAACTTAATACCTGCTTCACAATTACACAGACTAAAGTACGAAGGTATGACGGAGAACCAGTTGGAACAACATGGCTTGGAATTACGCACTACTATATCCCGTTTTTTTCCAGTACTTGACAGTAAATAACAATAATTCCTAAAGACATAATTAATAATATCAAAGCAACATGGATGGAATAAGAGAAATAAAACAGATAAATGAATTAGTCAAGTAAGAAAGACTGATTCATGTAAGTTTTTGCTAAAATTGACACTTTTTAGACAAGGCGAGTTTCCCATCTACTGTAGCTAACTGTAGTGACAGTGTTAGTGGCAGGTCTGATGGTGCTCACTGAAACACCACAAAAAAAAAACAAAAAAAAACTGAACAACCACAAAACAAACCCAGGTGTGAAACGTCTCCCAACAGCCGAGAATATAAAAACATTTTACAACCAACATTACTGTTGTCTGCAGGCTGTGTTTTTACCTGTAGTTCCGCTCATTTGATCCAGACAGAGGGAAAATATTGTTGTCTTTTAGTTCTGGTCCAGTTCATGTTCACACAGACCTCTGCTGACTGACAGCAGGTCACGCAGCACATCAGTGCTTCTAAAGTGTATAATTATGTTCTCTAGCAGCACGAAGAACTCACGAGGAAATAACTGATTCTAAGCTTTATTTATATTATTAAACTGCAAATTGGCTGCACGTTATGAATATGGAGGATGCAAGCAAAACAGACTGCAGTTTTAACTGCTTTTGACTGTTTGACTCATTAGGACAGCATGTTACCATGGTTACCAAATTATTTACATAAGTGATCTCAGACTTTTGGACCCCGCTGTATGTCACTTATACAGACCAATCATTATATCACCTACTGAGGAGTTCACAAACTGCAGATGGATTTATTAGTAGTTTAGCTTTTGAATTTATGCTAAAACCACAAATCTGCTTTTACTAAATCCTGTGTTTGGTCCGTTTGCTTTCATATCACAAATAAACCACCAGCGTCGACTCGGAAGTCGTTTAAGCCTCACCACAGTTCGAGGTACCAGCCCAAATGAACTGTACTCACCAGGAAAATGCACCAGAGTTCATTTTAAGTGAACCAAACAGGTTGGGTGTGAAAACATTTCTCTCTGTTCAAGGCTAAAACTACCACATTATTTACTACAACCTAATATAAAGAGAAAAACAGGGACTAACCAAAGTGAGCAGAGCTCCGTGCTGGAAATTCGGGTGGAACTGCATCAGTCTCGGCTCCGCACCAGGCTCTCCTTGAACAAAACCACTAAACAGGGAAACATAAGAAATATTCAGTACATGTAGCAGGGCTATACAGTAATACTAAGCTGGGAAATGCAATACTTTTCAGTTCTACTAAAGCTACACAAATATGAAATGTGACCACACGTAAAAGTACGAACCATGGCAAAAGCTCAAAAATGGGGTTGGTTCTTGTCTTGAACACTGCTATGATTGCAGGCCGGTCTGCTGCGTGTGGATCACCTGAAAGATAAAACAGCGACTGAGACTACTTATTAAAACTAATGCTAAAAATGACTCCAGTGTAATACTGACTGGGTTCATCGAGAAAAGCAGAAGAACAGTGAGAAAGACCTTTAAGAAGCACTGCGAGCCTCTCTCCTCTGGGATCCCAGGCTAAACACTGGATCTCTCCACCAACACTGGCAACAGATTAGACAGATGTGAGAGACTCCACCTCCAGGATCAAATAATCAACAGTGAAAGAAGGAACATCTTTTACTGATTTACCAGCAATACCACAGTGTAAAACACTTTTACAAGTAAAAGCCCTGCATTCAAAATGTGACTTATAATATAATGTAACAAAAAATAGACTACGTATTAGGAACCACATGCACTTAAAGTATCAAAAGTAAAAGTCTTCAAGCAGGACGGCCCTTATCAGTGTTATATTTTTATACTACTGGATGATTATCACTGATGCATTAACATGTAAGCTGTATTTAAATGTTGTAGTCGTCGGATGTGTAGCTCATTTTAACTACATCATAAACTGTTGGGTATTTCAATCAATAAGCAACTATTGCAGCTCTGAAATATAGCAGTCATATAAAATGTATTAAGTAGACGCAGTCAGGTTAACTACAGAAACCTCAAAATTGCACTCAGGTCCAGTACTTAACTAAGTGTACTTAATTAATTTTTACAATTACATTTGAGGTAAAAAGAAAAACTGAAGCTGTGCTGACTGATGCACATAAGAATTTGAGTCAGACTCTTTGCTTTTTTTCCAACCCTGCTTGCTGATTTGAGGCTATAATAAAAATTTCCAGGTGCTTCAGACTGTCTTTCTTTTTCTCTCTACGTTGTACCTCTGTTTATCTCTGTATTTAATGTATTTACACTCTAAGGCCAATCAGCGATTTAGTTTAAAGATCTTACATGATGTCTCCATCTGGAGTGTTAAAGGTCGTCTCTGATAGGTCAGCCACCACTGCTGCTGCCTGTGGCCCTGCTGATGTGCTTGTAGAAATGCCTGCAGAACAACATCACACAGGTGAACAACACGCTACTTATCTCTTTTTTCTATATAGTTAATAACTAGTTACACAAGTTATCAAAATTCTGTATTACTGTATAATCGCTTTTTCATCCAAATTTACATGAAAAATTGCAAAATCAATTATCAACAAAGATGTGTTTTCTTGAAAATAACAGGTTATTTTTATAAAAACATGAACCTGGTGTGTCAGTGAAGGTCAGAGCGTAGATGACCGTCTCTCCCTGCACAGTGAAAAGCAGTCGGCTCCCATCTGGACTCCAACAGCCAGACTAACCAAAACATAAAACATTATTGAGTAAATACAAGATGTAAAATGTTTGCTTGTATCATTAAAAAATGACTTTGAAACATTGTGACAAATATCACCTGGCAGCGCCCCTTCACACATGGCCAACGCTCACAGGTCCACATCCTGGTCTCCCAAACCCTGAAGAAAGAAACTTTACTCATCAATGTGTAAGAACTCCACTTTCTGTCCACTTACTATCTGATAGCATCTGCTAAACTCCAGACTTTGCCACTAATCCCTTACATGTTCATAAATATTCATGAAAGTTGAGTGAGGCTCTATTATAATACAGCAAGAGGCAGATGAATCTAGTCCACACACACTAATCATGAAGGAGAAAAGTTCACATATATTCTCTGGCAGCTTTACATATCTTTAACTTGAAATGTGCTAATGTAGCTCCACAAGGAAAGACAGAATGAAGGAAGGTAGAAGGTAGACAAACAGGACACTGGGTATTTTCGAAACTCGCTGTCTCTAACCTGAACAGGTTAGACGGTGTAGAAGCCAGGATGTGGCTGCCATCAGGGGACCAGGACAGGAAGGTCACCCCACCTCCTCCAACCCGCTGAAGTGGCACACAGCTTTCTGCAGCTACATCCCAAACCTGAAACATGTATTGATGTCAAAGATACAAACGAAATTTCAGTCAAACACTTTGTGAATCATTTTTTGCAATATGAACTGGACTTAAAATATGTAGCTTTTCCCTCATACCATCACTGCAGTGTCCATAGGTGAAGCTGACACAAGGAGAGACCCACTGGGAGACCAGGCGATGGAAGTGACTGGAGAGTGACCAGGATGAGACAAAACTTGAGCACAACCAGATGAAGGCCTGGATGGGTCGAGAGGAAGAAGAACCATGTGTCATGAAGAAAGAAATACAGCACAGGAAAAGGCAAGAGAACAAGAGTTTTAGGGTTTCTGCAGGGTTACATTTTAAACTTTTAAAGATCTTTTTAACACCACAGAGAATGCAATTCAATAATTTTCACACACATACTGGTCAAAGAATGACAGAAAACCAGTAGACAGTAAGGCCTACAGTTATTTATCAAGTACATGAATTTATTGACATCCATTTCACATTTCTGTCAATACTAATGGGACCATGACTCAGATAAGTGGCAGAAAATTGATGGATGGATTAGCCAATCGTTGCAGCTCTAAACAGATTAATTGAAGTTTTTGCTAAAACTGACAATTGACAATGTGGTTGCTTGAGTAGTTATTGTGTTTGCTAGAGGTCTGATGATGCTGACTGAAACTGAAGTTTCCTGCAGCACAGTTCACTGTCACAACAAACCCACTTTTAGTTGATGTGTGACATCTTCAAGCAGCTCACAACCACAGACGAGAAAAAAAGTTAGAACTAGGATTACTGTCTACAGAAGGCAAGAAAAAGGATAAATGAAATGCAAAAATTTTTAATAACTTCTAGAAACTTTTTGGAGAGAACTGATTTCAATGCTTTCTAAGACCCTTCATAACCTGTGCATACCCCAGAGCTTATGTACCTGGTTGATAGTGAGCAGGGGTCCACGTGCCAGACCAATAAACAGTTTTGACAAGCGACAGCCAAAGCAGATGCACACAGCGGCTTCCACTGCACTGCTGCCACACTCCTCTGTAGACGGTGCTTGAGTGTGGGAGTTGTGGCACTGACATACAAAAAGAAGAAAAGTGAATGTCATCTTGCATTACAAAGCTTTGATCAACAAATATCTTTGTTTTTAAGTTATGGTGGGGGTCTGATCGTATGTAAAATTTGTGTGAAAGTTCAAGAATTACAAGTTTAGCTATGGTACTCATTGGGTAAAAATCAAGTGTAATAACTTGCAAAGAAAGCAGGAGCATGGTTTCATGACAGATTAACAGTGTAGACTTTAATCCATCAGCTGTCAGCGTAGTTACGGCACCTTTTGGGGTTGTAGATCTTAATGGAGTCATCCAGGAGGGCTACAGCAAATTTATCTGTGTGAGGATGCCAGGCAAAAGCTCGCACCACACAGTCAGACCTGGTAACACAGAAGGGATTAAAGCAGACAAAGGTTACTGACTATTTAATGACTGTTTTTTTTTTTTTTTTATATATAATTTTGTCAATTACATTTGGTTTAAAATACTGGACAAGCGTTAGGGTTTTGTGGCTGTAAGCACAGCCATCAATCTGATGATTAAGATAGAACAAGAAATTCATTGTTAGGGTTAGGGTTAGTAAGAAAACCTCACTGACATTTCTAACTGTGCTAATAACTAAATTTACAGCCTTGGAGCAGAATTTCTCCCAACAGTATGTTGTGAGGCCTACTTTATATGTTCAAATAGCGACAGTAATTTTTTGAAGAACAATCTAATATTGTTGTTAATTCAATATTTATGTTCTTTTACAAACACCATTTCCCATCAGCCCTAGACCTTCACGGGTTAAATATCACACCTCGACAGAGGAGGTGAGTCCACGAGCAAATCGAGGGGTAATGGTTAGTTAAGACATGTTTGTAATAACAGCAGGACAGAAAGGAGTGAACGCTGCAGAAACTGTTAAAGTTGAAAAAAGATTTTATGGATGTAGACATAACCAAGTTATGATGACATAAGAACCTATGCTGCAGTGGTTGTAGTTTCTTCATGCAAGCTGTTGTTTGTTCTCTGCTTACAAAGTAATTGGTGTTTCATTTTAATAAAATTGTGAAGGTTTAAATGTCTCACAGTGAATGCTGCAGTGGATGGCAGTTTGTGTTCACATATGGAAAGTAAACTCCTGCTAAATAAGAGACTGCATTGAGTTAGTTAAAATATTTGAGAGAGAGTTTTGTCTGGACGAGATTCTCTACATCCAAGATACAAAAGTGATTTCATTAATGTCTTCTTTTATTCAGTCTATCTGAACAGTTGAAACCCTAAATTATTGGCAGCTACATTGGCACTTACCAGTTCAGCACTTGTGAAAATTCAGCTATCATGTCTTCACTTCTCAGCTATGGAACAAATGACAAACAGGTAATGCACAGTTTAATGTAACTCAACAAACATCTGATAATCAAGTGGATTTCTGTCAACAACATATTTAAAGATAAAAGATGATATAAAGGGGGCGCCCCAGTGGTGCCCACCTTGTAGTGTCAAACTCTGCATATAAATCATTCTGTTGAGTGAAGGTCAAACATTTAAGTGAAGTTGCAATAAGCAAAGCACAGGTTCTGGGGGGGGGGGGCAGTACTTACCGTGAGATGAGGAAACAAGGAGCCATGAAAAGAAGAGACCCATCGGAGCAACGCCAGCGTACAACCAGAACTCATTGACAGCCATTTAGGCACTGTAAGATACAGGAGAGTTATATCAGTGGATATGAAGCATCTTGTCATTATGTGTAAAACAGCACAATAGTGGATTGTGGTGCCTCACATACCCTCTGTATGAGAGTTGGTAATTTCAGTGAGTAGTCCTGAGAAACCACCATCCCGCCTGGAACAGACAGAGAGAAGTTGCAATTCTATTGATAATTTTTGCCTGTAATAGACTTGGGACAAATTATTGATAAGACAGTGCATTGGGACATTATGTCTTGCAGTACATCATCCTCTGACCTCGAGTTAAACTTGGTTTACATATGACAAAGATTTGGGTGACTATGAGCCGTAGCTGTCTCCTTCCTTTACTGGACACTTGTACAATCATTCAGGTTTCTAGCAGTTTAACTCTTTTGCCAACATAAGGCTGTTTGACTGATGGCAAATGTTTTCATGTTACTGTGTGCGCTACGGAGGAAATAACAATACTGTTTTATCTAAGTTGTCTGTACCTTCACATGAAAATGAAAACACTTTAAATTTCAGTGTATACATTTTTTCACATTCATTTGTCTGATACTTTTGTGCAAACCAAGTTACATGTTTTGCACACACGTACTCAATAACACTTCAAAATATCTGGGAGATGGGGGATCGAACCATCAAAACTCACATTTGAAAGCTTCACCACTTGTTACATGGCAAGATTCCTGGTGAACAATTATTGTCTCACAAAATGTTTTGTAATGTACAGTCATGTGTAATATGAAAGCATTACAGCAGTAAATTGACCTGTAAATGGGTGATATAGCAGCTCATATTAGCTTACTGCAGATATATGTACATTGTGTGCCAATGAATTGCAGTAAACAAATGCCATGGTAGTTTCTAAAACAGTGTATCCATTGTATTGTTTGCCCACTAGAGAACACTGACGAGTTTTATTTTGAATGGAAAATGCCCTGCTCAGTACATACAGTATATCCTTTGAAGTTCTTATAAACACTAGTTTAAATTTTCTTTTTAAAATTTTTAGAATTCAAAATCCAATGTTGGTCAGGCATTAACAACATAATTGTCATAAGCAACATGTCAAAGTTTATGCATTATATGCAGTAATTGCAACACCTTGTATGCCAGGTTAAATGTGTGTCCTACCATGCTGCTGCGCTCCTCATCCACAGTGTCTCAGAGTGGTCCAGAAATGCTGCCTTGCTGCTGCTTTCTGTGCGACTGTGGAGCTTCAGAGACTCTCGTGGGAAGTACAGAGTAAGAGGACTAGACTCCTGCAGAAAACACACAACAAAGTGATTACCTTTACTAAAGACACTACAGATGGCTAAAACTACAACAACTCATTAACCGATTGTCTTCGGGGTCAAGGTCCCTATTGCTGTTGTTTTGGATCCCCCACAGAAAACCACGTTAGACTAAATCCAACACAGCAGCTGTGAATCATACCTGTTTCGTTTGGTCTTCAGTGTTGGTTCCGGACAGTAGCTCGTTGTTTGACTCACACAGAGTGGTATGTCCCGAGGGCAGCGGAGGGGGAAACAGCGCCAGAGAGCACATCTTCAACACGGTGAAGTCTTACCACTGGACCCTGGAAACACACCATGGATCACATAGGTAAACACCGGGTACCAAATGTCATGTTTACACACCAACAGCTGAATGTAGCCTTACACTCGACGTCAACCGGTTGGCGTACACTAACGGTTAAAGTTAGCTAGCTAGCTGGCACAAGTTAACTACTTTGATGTCACTTATTATTATTATTATTATTACTTGTTGTGGAAGTTACCTTGTAGTGTGTCCTGTGTATGGTGGTGAATTTTCATGCGGTAGTTTTCCAAACTAAATAAAAAATATATGCTACACTGTTGTGAGACTGTGCCTCGCTTCGAGTCAATCCCGCCGTGTGGGTTACGGCAACTCAGAAGGACAAATCGTGCGAAGCTCAGTTTTTTTTTTTTTTTTTTTGTTTGTTTTTTTAAATGTTGAAACAACTTTATTTATATATCTATGACACAGATAAGTACAGTGACAAACTCAATGCTTTAAATTTTAAACATAGAATACAATTAAACATCATTACCTACCAGAAATAATAACAAAATAGTTATTATTTGGATTGAAGTGTTAGAATTAATTGCCTATACAGGTAGGGAGAGTTGAACATATTAAGATAATAATTAATCAAAATATGGAACTGAGCAAAGGGCCAGAATAAATAATATGCACTGTACATAAAGTTTTGGATCGTGTAGGTCTTCTCCTTCTTCTTGTGGCTTCTTTTGGAAAAAATATTTGCTAATTCATTTCTTTTAATTCCAATATGTAAAATGAGACTCAATCCCATCATTTGAATTCTGTATAGTGTCTGTTGTATTTTTATCAAAATATGTGTTTGCTGAATTTCAAACTGGCTCAGGATGAACGTGAATCTGAGCATACAACTGCTCTCAGTGGTTTTGTCTTTTCAATCCATTGTAATGCTAATGTGACTGCAAGCATTTGTCCAGTGTAAACTAATTACCAATCACTAATTCCTTCCCCTCCTTAAGGTTAAACTCTGGAACAATTAAAGCATCATTATTAACTAAATTCTTTTATGCATCTGTGTAGATCTGAATGTATTTGTAGAAGTGACTTCCTGAATAGCTTCTTATTGTATGTGAATTCAAAATGAACTCCTTATCTTTGTTTTTCTTTTTGATTAAAAAACATAAAATATATTGTAAGACCAGGAGTACAATCCATGCTTAATTTGCTGAAGTTCTGCTACAATGCACAAACTGGACAGTGCTGTCATGCTGTCCTCTTCAGGACACAGAGCAACACTGCATCATTGCTGAGCCACGGGCACCAACTATTTGTTGTTACAGAATTTATGTCAGAAACAATTTTATTTGACTACATGTTATATATGTATTTCCTCAATCTTCCTTATGATATAAGGAATATATCTATTTTTACTTTTATATCAATGTTTATGTGACCAATTCTTAAATGGTATAAAGATTGGAGCTAGGAAATACATGATGGACCAAAGACTGCTGCCAACAAAATGTCAAACATTTCTGTGATCAGCCAATCAGAGTTGATACTCCAGTTGAATGCATGCAGGTACCACTCAGCCCAGGAAGCACCAGCAGGGAGCTATGCCACCGGATAGAAGAGGCATAGTATGAGGTTCCATTTTGCCAAAAAAATATATCCACATGTGCAGTGTAATGTGGACCGAAAATGTGACAAAACATTTGACTGTCTATTCAACTTCAAATTGAACTTCAGTTCTATCTTGACAATCAGATTGTAGTGGATGGATTGTGGTACCCCCTGCTGTTTGACTGTGTTGTTGTACATGTGGTCCTGATGTGTCATTTGAACAACACAGCACAACACAACAACACAGTCAAATGACACACCAGGATGACATATACAACAACATGTTTTGTCACATGTTCAGGTGAAATAAACATGTGAACATATTCTTGGCACAAATGGAAGCCCATACAGAAGCACTACACCTATGTTAAAAACCCAAAAGCTTTTTCTTATGTATGCTAGATATTCCCACTTCATAAGACATAAAACTAATTATTTTATCATGTGGTTGAAAATGTTGACATTGTCATTGTCATTGTCATTGTTGATGACAGAAATCTCCATTCAGGGTCATGTGACTCATTTATTATGTAGCAGGTGTAGCTCACTCATAACCTTTATGTTACCATACTGTAATAAACTAAAAGTTGTATGTGCAATATGTTTCCAATAAACCTACAGTTCCTTTTACAGTGTAGGAGGAACAATTACAGAAGCAGAGCCTGTTTCACCTCACAAAACTTTTTAGACAGACTTTAAAAATGTGAACCTTTCCTTTAAGTCCAGTACAACGAGAACTCCTGTGCTGGTATAATACTTAACTTAGTTTGTGGTAATTTGATTACACACAGGAATAGACTCCACGTGAGGACAAAAGAAACTAAAATAGAAAAGGTCTGAAAAATAGATTTCGATACAAGGCCCCTCCACATGACAGGGCCAGACAATTAGCTAATAATGTAGGACCCATCTTAATTGATATTGTAGTGTAGTGGTGCAAATATCTTCGCATATTTGTCACCAAATCAAATTACCAGAACCACAGGAGATGGTTGAACCTGGGCCGTGTGGGGCTCTTCAGGGTCTTGGGAACCCGGACAGTTGCCCACCTTGCCCCTTTGGGTAATCCAGCCTTTGACAGCGGCACAACAGCAGCCAGGGGGGATTCAAGTGTGTCTTGCTCAAGGACACATCAGCAGCAGCAGGATGGATGCTGATCCAGGACCAGATTGAAACGGCTCTCAATGTAGAAATCAGTGAATGAAAAGTGCCCAAAAATGACAAATTTTTGCGAATGGAAATAATGGATGTTATGATGGAAAAGTGATAGCCTAGTTCTCTGTGTGGCTGTGTTTGCAGAGGGTGCGGGTAGCGCCCCCTGGCGGCGCAATTCGCATATCCGTGACGTCAATTCAGCACTGGGAAAGAGACAGCTCCCTCCCCCAAAAAACCCAGCGCGCCTCACGTTGCATGGGTCCCCGGTTATTGATAACACAATTTGCCCGCTGGGATCCATCCCAGTAGCGTGAAACTCGTGGATATAGAAACTGGAAACACAAGAGACATCACGGACCGAAGAAAAACAACGATTTGCTCATTATCACCGACAAATAGAAAGCCGAGCCCACCCCTTCACTTGACAACGCGGCATCAACCAGGCAGAAAGGTATGGGAATGTCATACTATCCAGTTAAATGCTGATTGAATAAGAAATCAGGTATCACAGGACGGCTAGGTATGATGCCGTTGCTTGGTGCGGTAGCGTTCATACTGCTCGCACTGCACCAATGAACTGATGCTGCCAAGAAACGAATCATCGTCGATGAATGTTAGAAAATCATATTTGTGCAGCGAGAAAGCCCAGATTACGAAACATTTGTGTTGATGCCAACATTGAGTAAATGTACAGACGCTGCGGCAGTTTCACTTGGCATGGACCATAGTAAGCATAGGGCTTGCAATTCATGCACGTCGGCTATGATGCTGCTGAGTGTCATCATCACATCCTCGGTTATTTAAAGATTGATCTTCCTGCGTTTGTGTGTGTGTGTGTGTGTGTGTGTGTGTGTGTGTGTGTGTGTGTCTGTTCGTGTGTGTGTGTGTGTGTGTGTGTGTGTACTGCTCCTTCGCACAGGCCCGGTGGTTGTTTATTGCCCGTTTTTTCACGCTCTCATTTCGCTCAGTCGCCGTGGATCTTCTCATGCAGTGGTGCAGTACAAGACATGGAGCTGGTGTAGGATATGTGAATTGGGTACATGTGCTCCCCCCCACCACCTTCACCACCACTACCACCCCCTCTCCCCCCTGCTCCCCCCCGCTCTCTCACACACATGCACGCATACACGCACGCACGTACGTACACATCCACACCGAGGTGGTTATGCAATTGGTCATATTCTTCAGATGCACACAATGCTCATCACTTGATGCATGACGAACGACATATGGGAGCTGCCGAGTAGCTCTACTCTGATGCTGTCAGGCACTGATGTTCCTCAGAGGGACAGTTAAAGAACAGGTGACAATCAGGGCTGTGGACTGTACAACCTCCTTTGGTCGATTCATTCATAAAGCCCATCTCCACTCTGGGTGATGGCTCCACTGGGCAGGCTGGTTTTCCCATTCATAGACACAGAGATGAGGCTTTACTGCATGATTCAGACACTATTTTGCTGTGGACATGGATCCACTAAGTGGTTAAACTGGGGGACTGGCTGAATGCCCAGCTCAAAGCACTGTTTTGTGTTTTGCATAGCTTGAATGAAAGAAAAAGTTAGTGTAAAGTCTAGTAACTTCTTAAAAGATCAAAAGAGGCCGTAGAAGTGAAGGTATAGCAGTCATTTCCCCGCTGGACAGCTCCATGTCTGAAAGGAGCTGTCCAGTGCTGAAATTAGTCTACACTTGTTCATATCTTGAAAAGAAATAATCACCAAGGTGAAATATGGTAATAGTGAAGATTATAAATCATTCTAATGAATTTGTTATCATAAATCTTCTCCTTCAGGCTTGCTTCTCATCTTTCCATCCTCCATCCACCCTAACCTGCTGTGTTGGGGAAACCCCTGATGAGTGGGACCTGTATCCATGAGCCCCGTGCCCCTTCCCCCTCCCTGTCAGGCTTCAGCACCCCCATCTCAGAACCCCCCTATCGAAGGCTCGATGGAGACACCCCTGCCTGCACCCCCGAAACGGACCTGACCCCCACACAGTGTGTTCTCCGTAACGTGCTGTCCATCGACACCGGTGGACAGGGGGCACCGGGTGGCAGCAGCCCCACTCCCAGTGATGGACCCTCAGCCCACTTTGACAACAGCGTGCTAAAACTCCATGAACATGAGGTCTGCCAGTGTGGCGGCGGGGCCGAGGCAGGGCACAGTCCAGAGGCTGGCGCTGTTCGGAGCCAGTCGGAGAACATTCGGCTACAATCAGGAAGTGGAGGTTTTTTGGAGGGACTGTTTGGCTGCCTAAAACCAGTCTGGACCATGATTGGAAAGGCCTACTCCACTGAACACAAACATAGCCAAGAAGGTATGTGAAGAAAATGTTCTACCTCTATGCTATCTGACCCCCTGCTGTGTTTTGGACAATGTATTTAAATGCCACAGAACAAAGAAAACTCAGACAAGTTTATGACTTAAACATGTAATTTAGTCATTTAGTATATGAAAGTATTGTGGTGCCTTCGTAACCATGGAGATGCACCATGGAAAATATCTGAGCTCTTGGATGAAGCTTGACCTGATTCAGAGCCTTAAGTAAAATTACCAGTCCAACAATCTAGATACACTCCAGTACAAAAATCCTACTTTTAAAATCCTATTTGAGTAAAAGAAAGTATTAGAAATAAAAGTACTGCAGAAAAAATGTACCTTTAACTGACTGACATATTATTATACTGTATATTAAACTACATAATTAGATTGTTAGTGATGCATCTGTGCTTAGGTAGCATTTGTATCTGGTTGAGCTAGTTTTAGTCACTTTATATACAATGAAGTCATGAGATGATTAGTGGGGCAAAAAAGAAGAAGAAAAATCTGCAAAAATGTGTTTTTCATTTTTTGACTTTTCTTTATTGTTTGTTTTTTTTCTTTATGAAATTGTGGATCATTTGGGCCTTGAGTACTTATTTAGATAAAACTGTGAGAAGTTTTGAGGAGGGAATCACTATTTGTAAGAGGTCACAAGTCTAAAAGGTTGACAACCACTTGTTTAACAAAACATAACTAACAATACATTGTACTGTTAGGTATGCATTATTATGATATGTCAGGTATATGTAGTGAAATAGAAGTGTAAAGGTTCCCAGATTGCACTTAAGTATAGGACTTTAAATTTTAAAATCCATAACTGGAACTCCATTATTTTCATTGCTCTCTAACTTCCACCATGTCCTATTGGAAGCATGACTGTGTTTATGGGTTTGTCAGGCCAGCGCATTCACAGTCATCAGCTACAGTGAGTTTTCACAGCTGGCCAGGGGGAAGCGTCATGCGAATCTGCCTTTGCTGCAGCTCTCCAGAGATCTGGACACTTCAGTGGACCTCATGAAGAATTGATCTGCCTGTCTCTTTTATTCTGCCCAGCTCTTCTCTCTTTAGTGACCATGCTCTCGCAGTCATTTAAGCAGTGTCACTATGACAGTTGACAGACAGATTAGACTATAGCATAAGTGGATTGTCATTTTTCTTCAATTTTCCCCTTATCTCTGGATAGAAATAACCACTGTCTACTGTCAATATACCATTTGTTTGAACATGGCAGGTGCTTTATATGATGTAATTGTGTCCTGCCAACCTATTCGAATGTGTAGCATGGACCTAGCATTTGCTCAGCAATACTCCTGACTCCTCCCTGTCTAAACTGGCCAGAGCACATACTGACATTTGGAGACATTGCAATGTGTGATGGGTGTAAATCAAGTAATTACTCAAAGGGTGCTACTGAAAAAATCTGTTGTAGTGCCTGTGTTCATCCTGTGAAACTTTTCAGAATTTCACATTTACTCATCGAGTTTTGTCCTGTCAACTTGTTGGTCTGCTTTTAGAGTCCTGGGAGGTTCCTTTCGAGGAAATCTCAGACCTACAGTGGGTGGGCAGCGGAGCACAAGGGGCTGTCTTCCTCGGCAAGTTCCACGGAGAAGACGTGGCTGTAAAGAAAGTGCGGGACATCAAAGAGACGGAGATCAAACATCTCCGCAAACTCAAGCACCCCAATATCATTACTTTCAAGTGAGGAAACTCATGATATCCTACAGGGTCACGTATCACCATACCAAGCGTTTAACTGTGTAAATCCATTTCTTTTTCTAGTCGCCTGTACTATGTCATCTGACTGCCTTGTCTCCTTCTAGGGGCGTGTGCACCCAGGCTCCTTGTTACTGTATCTTGATGGAATATTGTGCCCAAGGCCAACTGTATGAGGTGCTGAGGGCGGGCCGTAAAATCACCCCTTCCCTCCTGGTTGACTGGTCCATGGGCATTGCGGGTGGCATGAACTACCTACACCTCCACAAAATCATCCACCGAGACCTCAAGTCCCCCAAGTAAGTCAACGCAGCTAGGCTACTGAGAAATTCAGCCAACACAACACCTGAAATTTCATAACTGATTCTTGATTATTTACGTGTAAAAGTCAGTGTCATCTCACCTTTGCAGCATGCTGATTACACATGACGACCTGGTGAAGATCTCTGACTTTGGCACCTCAAAGGAGCTCAGTGACAAGAGCACCAAGATGTCATTTGCCGGCACCGTAGCCTGGATGGCTCCTGAAGTGATTCGGAATGAGCCAGTGTCAGAAAAGGTTGACATCTGGTAAGTCTGATAAACATACTCATTTTTTCTAGCTGAGATACGCATGGCTTTTCTTCACTCAGTGTGGCATTTATCTTTAATGCACTGCAGTAGAATTGCAGATAATGTATCAGTATTGTGAGATTTAATCATTTGTGATTTCAGTGTTTCAAAGTTATTCATTCCTCTGAGGGACTTTTGGTGATATTTTCTGTTTGGTGACTGTTTTGTGTGACTGAGTTGTCTTGTTGGGATGTTGTATGTGTGTAATTTCAAATCCCTTTTAAAGAGATCTTCACCTCAATGAGACTTCCTGAATAAATAAAGCTTGACTTAACTTAAAGGTCATTTGGAGTGGTGCTGTGGGAGATGCTCACTGGAGAGATCCCGTATAAAGATGTGGACTCGTCTGCCATCATCTGGGGTGTGGGAAACAACAGCCTTCAGCTGCCCATACCAGAGAGCTGCCCGGATGGCTTCAAGATCCTCCTCAGACAGTGCTGGTGAGCAAACGTCTGGAAACGGACAGTTGGAATGAAGAAAGAAAAATAATGAGCACAGCAAGTCTGGGGTTTAAGGACTTTATTGATTTTACAGTGCATTGTAAATGTACACAGCTGTCTTTCCCATTTTGGATTTGCAGGAACTGTAAGCCCAGGAATAGGCCTTCTTTCCGTCAGATCCTTCTTCATCTGGATATAGCATCAGCTGATGTACTGTCCACTCCACAAGAGACGTACTTCAAGTCTCAGGTATAGTTGCTTCTCTGCTTCCCCATCTGAATATATGAAGCATATATGCATCACAAATCATACTATGATGTGCACAAACAGACACAATACACATGATTGCGCAGTGATCAGACATTAACTGCCATCCAAAAGAGAGCTGGCTTTAAAGTCAGCTCTGGCTAGACACAGCTGGTTAACAGAAACATGCTCTCTTCAGGCTGAATGGCGGGAAGAGGTGAAACAGCACTTTGAGAAGATTAAATCTGAGGGTACTTGTCTCCATCGCCTTGATGAGGAACTGATCAACCGACGCAGGGAGGAGCTCAGGTCTATTTTTTTTTTTACTAGTAGCCCATCGTTTCATGTCAACTCAGGGTGTCACACTGTACCAAATGAGTTGTAACCAGTGGTTGCTGGTAATTTCACTATGTTGGCTTACATGCATGAGGCCACTTTCCCTCTGTCCTATTTCTCGATGTCAATCCTTTGTCCGCCCCTGTGGATGAAATAAGTGCTTGGAGTGCACGTTTATTGTAGAGGATTTGGATTCTTTCATGCGGATGCACAATGACATCAGCAGCCTCTTTTCTTCTCAGGCATGCTTTGGACATTCGCGAGCACTATGAGAGGAAACTGGAGAGGGCTAACAACCTTTACATGGAGCTCAGTGCTGTCATGCTGCAGCTGGAGCTCAAGGAGAAAGAATTGCAGAGGTACAAACAATATTTTTGTAAAATGCACACATTCTTTAAAAATTAAAACACACACAGCGCATTAACACTTTGGTGTCTTTGGTGTCTGGTATTTCTATCCAGGAGAGAGCAGTCGTTGGATAAGAAATATCCAGGCTTGTTTAAGCACCATAGCTCCAGACAGAGCAGCTCCTCCAACTCCATGGACAAACTCATCAAAAAGAGAAATGTCCCACAGAAACTGCCCTCGGGAAAGAGGTGAGAGATCTCTTTAGTGGTTATTTGATAAAAGTCTGATATTGACAGGGTCAAATGAATATTCATTTGGATTGTGGATTATAGTTGTTGACTAATCCCTCCTACTCTTTCAGGCCAGACATCCTCAAGTCTGAGGTAATCATTCCCAAAATGGATTCCTCTGTAATGCAAGTCACTATCCCAGCCTGCCCCAACAGAAGCTCCACTTCTCCCAGCCGGTCTCGGAGGGTAAAGACCCGTCATCGCAAGCCCGGTAAGGGCAGCAGTGGGGACCTGGCTGGACTTAAGGCGAATCAGTCCTCCCCTAATAGGGACACAACAGCCCAGGCTAACAGTTCTACCAATAACACCTCCAAGCAGCTCCTGGAGCCCTCTGCAGCCCTGCGGGGCCTCAGCCACGAGCAGCAGCAGAGGCAGCTATCCTCTTCCAGCCCTGACCTCATCTGCACTACGCTAGAGGCAGAAGCCCAGGGAAAAGGGGAGCCCTCAGTGGGTGGGCTGGAGAGAGGGGGAAGCCTCAGTGCCTCTGCAGGTTTAGGGGGGTCAGAGGTGGGCGCAGCCGGTCTGGATGATCTCACAGAAACTCCTCCACGCAGTGACACTCCCAGTGAGGATGCCGCATCGTTCCCGTTCTCCAGCAGCCCAGACTCACCATGTGGGAGGGGGGCGGCAGCAGGACGGGGATCTCTGGGATCTCCACGCCTGCCTCATGACGGGGAGGACAAAGAGGAGGGAGCAGGTGCCCTGAGGTTGCCCCGGGGGGCGTCAGGGGGAATTGGGAGTCAGCACCTTACACCTTCAGCTATTCTCTACAGGGCAGCTATCACACGCAAACAGGTAGAGTGCCGGATATCTGTTCACATTCCTCAATACTCCTCTGGTAATACTTTGATCATTTCCACTTGTGTGTTTTTCATGTTTCTGACTACAGAGGCGTGGAGTGTCATCAGAAGAGGAGGAGGGTGAAGTTGACAGTGAGGTTGAGTTACCACGGAGACGGTGAGTAACTTGATGTCCCTCGTCACTGGAAAATTCCCTCAAGCTATTTTCCCTCTCTGACAAGATACTGAGAACTAAGAATCATTTTCAATTTGTATCATTCTTCCATATCATCAATGCTGCAATTTTAAAATACAGTTTTGTTGTTGTTTTGTTTTTGTTCTCTCCAGACGTCCGACCAGCATCAGCAAGTGCCAGTCGGTGTCTACCTTCAGCTCAGAGAACCTGTCGGTATCGGACGGCGAGGAGGGCCACACTACCGACCACTCTCACAGCGGTACTCCTGATGTGGTCAGCACCAACACCGACGACAGGTTGGACGACCGCAGCGATGACCTCCTCTCTCAGGGGTCGGAGATCCCGGCAGACAACACTGACCCCGCGCAGGCTTCTGATGGCCTGTCGGAGAGAGACGGAGCCCTGGGCCAGGCCAAAGCTCAGCTGGACGCTGGGCAGAATCTTAATGAGGTAAAGCAGCTCTACAGAGGATTGCATGTGTCAGTTTGTGTCATATACGTCTTATACTGACGTGAAAGCACCAACAAACTGGTTGAAAGTAACTAAGTAGAACTGTATTTATGAGGAATTCTGAGATACTGTACCTAAATATGTGCATTTTATGTTACTCTATACTTCTACTCCACTACATTTATATGGCCACTATAGTCACTGGTTATGTTTCAAATTAAACTTAAACTGCAATAAAATGTTAAAGATTAAACCATTGGTTCCCAACCTTTTAGGCTTTTGAACCACTTACAAAAAAGTGTCTTTGCCAGTTTTTTCATATGTCTGTCAGTTCTCTGATGGTTTCATTTAAATAACAGTTTGAGGCCCAAGAAGGTAAAATGATCCATATCTTTTTTCCTAAACCATTAATCATGTCACCACCCCTCAGATTTATCTGGTGATGCCTTAAAGGGGCCCACCCCCCAAGTTGGGAACCACTGGACAAACCTACTACTATCTGAAATAGTTCAAACTAGCTCCACCATGACCAGCTACAACAGTAAAACACTGATTATGCATTATTAAAATGTAATAATGTCATATATAAGTACCTTTAACTTTGATACATTAAGTACCTTTTGCTGATAACACTTTTTTTGTACTTTTACTTGAGTAAGATTTCAAATGCAGGACTTTTACTAGTAATGGGGTGTGTTTACATTGTTGTATTGATACTTTTACTTGAGTTAAGGATTTTAACACTTCATCCGCAGGTGTCAAAAATGCCTAACATTGGCCGTAGGTTGTGTATGACATTGTTTTCCTCTTCCATCTCTCCATTCAGAGTCGGGCCCTGTGTGATGATTCGGACTGCGACAGTGCTGAGCTGGATCAGTCAGGTAGTGGAGAGCCCAGCCGCCCCCCCAGTGCTGGAGCATGGGTACCGCCATCTCAGCCCTATCAGGGGTCTCCACAGGCGCCACACACAGGACCTCCATAGATCAGTGGACACTAGCAAAGACCTCCAGCTACCCTACAGTGAACAACCATCACAGGCGTACACCAATCTGTCAGTGCAGTACATTACTGTTGTCATGAGGGATCACACCTACTACACCACTCAGACTATGACAAGTTGACTTATGGTGTCTCATAAGTTTGTTGGCTGGCAAACCTACATCAGATGACATAGGGCATTTGTCATAACCTGACATCAAATATTTTGGCAGCTTGTGACATCAGATAAATGTCATTTAAGTTCAGTAGGGTTTTTTAGGCAAAATAGTTACCAAGGTAACCTTAGCCACAGCTCCAGTTCAGCAAAAACCCTTTCACAGACGCACGCACTAGAAGATACCACACTTGTAGTCCTTTAAACACTCTAACCCTCACTCTGGGAGCATCCGTCATGATACTCCACACACTAATGCATCAAATACTAATGAATAATAATGTAAATATCCAATACATACCACATGAGAAATATCTAACTTTATTTTATTTGTAAGATAAAAATGTAAGACTAAACAGTATGCAGCCCTGTGAACAAATGCATGATTACATGTTTATAATTTATGGTTTGAATGTGTCCGTTTTATATTTTGTGAAAGTTTACACTTTTTTAATCCTGAAAGTATTACTTGAGTTATTTTGTTTTTGTTAATAAATGTCAGCACTCAAGAAAAAAAAAAAAAAGTCAAAATGGAATGAAAATCTCACCAGGACATGGATCATGATGCATAACTAGGATTCTCAGTAGGTGATTTTTTTTTTTTTTTACCCTCCTACTACTGAGTTTCAAATACACATAAGACATGCGTGAGGTTTTTATGAAGCTTATCAAATTTGTGACCTCAGGGTTCATTAAAAATGCACTTCTGTCATTGTATACACACTCAATGCCAGTTTATTAGGCACACTTAGCTTAAACTAATTCAGTCTAATACAACAGTCCTCCCGTCATGGAAGTTGTAATGCAAAGTTATTTTTGACATTTTTTCAGAGACACGTTGATTCAGATGTATTATCATCTTAGAGGATGTAGTTTATCATGCTGTTGATCTGTGTTGCATTACAAAGAGAGGTGTTAGTTAGGCTACCATCACACATATAATTCGGGTGGACAAATATAATAAAAACACCTGTCAGTATAATGTAATGCAATACAATTCAACAGACCCACAAACTGCAGGCTCCAAAATGACCACACTGTTAATTGCGTATCACTCTGAAACAGTTTCACATAGTACTGAACATTATAACCTTCATGAATGGATTTATGGATTTATTGCAGGACTATTATATCAGACTGTTAGCTTTAGCTAGGTGTACCTAATAAACTGGAAATTGAGTGTATACCAGTATTGCTCTACTGGATTCTGAAATTGTTGGCTTTTTCTTAGTCTTATATTTGTGTGATGTGCATTTGAAAGGCGGTGAATGTGTTCATAAAAATGACCTCCTCTGACATGCACTAGCGTCGCTAACTAAGTCTGCTTCAGCTAACTCAGCAGCAAACAGTAAGAGAGTGCTCCACTGACTCAAGGTGGATAGTTCAATCAATGGAAGGGAACCAGAGATATCTACTCACAACATGACTGACAGCAGTTGTGTTGGACATTCAGGTGATTCGTTTTCAGACTTGTAGTCAACTGACTCTGACTCATGTGACATCACTTGAGGCAGAGTCTGTTTCGCTGTACGAAGCCACAAAAGGCGTTATGCAACGTTTTTCACGTGTGGTAATTTAGTCTCCCCAAAGACATATAAAATCAATTTTGATCCCCTTGATTCCCCTTTTAGAAATGAACCAAAAGGAGTACTATAGCTCACTATACTGGCAGGCCTCATAAAAACCTCAAATGTACCTTTTACCCTTTAATATTACTGCGGAAGTAGCCAGATAAGGAATAGAGCACTTCTCTGTGGTGGTTACTAGTAGAACAGTAAGTATCCTTTGGGTTTGAATAGAAATGTTTTGTTTTTATACAGCATTGCACATTGTACCTGTAACATAGGAGTTATATCGAAAGCAAAATATTATGAGCAACAATAAATAATGTATTGGTTAAAAAAAACGACAACAAAACCAAACGCGTGTTGTTTGTTTAAAGAGACGGGCCATGTTATAGCTACAGTTTGTGCTGTTGCTGCGTCACGTAAGACAGCTCAACAAGAAATAAATGACTATTTTCAATGACTTTAAGCATGTCCAAACTGATCCAGTGTCATTTCTTGACTTTCAAATTTGCCCTTTGACAGCTGTCCTTCATTTAAAAAAAAAAGATTTGAGACAGGACCATTTTTTGGATTCATAAATCAGAATCACTTTCTGATTAGACACCATTCATAGAGTTGATAAGATGTAATTAATGGCTTCATTACAACTTAAAAAATAATTGACTAATTCTTCATGACCAGTTATTAATAAGAACAACGTCTGGGTTGTCAGATTGTTCCTGGGTTCCTGCACTGTCATACCAACATGTGTAACATAAAATTTGACTTATTAGAAAGTGAGATACCAGAAACTGTTTGTTAAAAGCTAGCAAATTCTTTCCATAACCTGGCAACCCAAAAGTTGTTGATGGCTTATAACTGATCAGTAAAGCATTATTAAACAATTTATTAACCATTAACAAAGCCATTAATTACATCCTATAAAGCCTTTACAAAGGGTGCCTCATCAGAAGGTGGCACCAGTAAATCCAACACCGATAACAGGTTAATAAAGGGGTCTTGTCAGCTGCCTGTGTGAAAAAGTAAACTTCACAACAATGACCATTTAAGCATTTCACATCTTTTTTATTTCTGCATTTCATTTCTTCAACAATTTAATTGCACCCAGATCTACAATAGTTTGAAAACGTGCACAAAACGTGAGTTTCTTCATCCTGCAAAGAATAATAAAAAATAAAATCTGACCCAGGCAAAAAAGGATAGCAGGAAACTAGTGTTAATTCTATAATTCTCCTTCTAGTTAATCATAATTTAATACCTCAGCATAATATACTTATAAAGACCAATATGTCTTGTAGTTTTGCCCCTTGCAGCATTCCCCAGCCCTGCAGTTAAAAAAAATATTTTCTCTATTTAAAACAAACATTTCAATGTTATTATTATCATCATTATCATCATTACTATGGTCTTAGTAATTTCAGAGAAAAGAAAATATTTTCCTCTCATTCAGGCCCACTCCTAGTCACCAAGGCCCACCCACCCTTATCAGAATCCAGTACACAACAATGCTCAAAAGTCCTGATCAAGAAGTAAAACGGATGGAAACACAGGAATGACACAAAACAATTACTCAGCAAATTAGAGGTGAAACATTATGTAGCTTAAAATTCTCCTTTGAACCCACACTTGACAAGGGATAAATTACCTTCTCACTAAAAGGTTGTTCCTGCATACATCTTCAACTGGAGATCATTTACACCCACTGAAACCCGTTAAAACCACAATTCCTCATTCAGGAAGTACAGCTTCAAACAGAAGATGGCAAATATCAATGAATTCTACTCTTACAAGGAGCTGTGTATTAAATAAAAATAAATAGATATTTAAAAGGAAGGGAAAGAACAGTCCATCTATAATGTTATTGTGTTTTTTTTCTTCATTTTTACATTTTCTAAGAAAAATCTGACATAAGAAAAACATTATTTATGCCTTTTCAGATTTTTCTAAAACTTTTTACCTATATCAAGAAGATCATACAGATATACAGCAAAATAAGGAAAAAAAATACAACAGAAGGAAGTCTTTAAAAACTATATGCAAAGGGAATTTAAAAACATAATAAATAAATAAAATACCAATATCATGATGAGGGTGTAATTACAACTGAGTAGGTGTCTAACCAAAGCAGAGGAGAAAACAGTGAGTTTATAGTACTTGGTTTTTGCATTAAGTTCAATAAGGGACCTCTTGGTAAAAAGTAGGGGGAGGGGTTACATTAGGTGCTGATGAAGATCCTCCATGTCAGTTGGCTGCGAGTCCAGTAGCTTCAGAAGACAGCCTGACGAGAACAGAAAAAGATCAACCTTAATATTTGATTAAAAATACAGCAAATTAAATATTTACATAGTGTCATGTTGCTTGATGTGTTGCTTTATCTAAGATGGAACAATCACAGTTGCATAGTAAAAAAATAAAGTCTCACTGGACTTTCAAACAATCTGAGCGACGAGTTACACAGGTTCAGTTTATGCCACAGGATTTTCCCACAGAATGTCCGTGAATTTCATAAAACATCTGCCTGAAACAATTAATTCAAATCCAGATGTGCAAGACAAATATTTACATTTACATACTTCCTTCTGAAATGATCTATAAAAACTGAGCTGGCTGATGCTTTGATAATAAATACATTACTCCTCATCCTTCTATAATGACGTAAACTTTATTTTATACAGTACCTTTCATGTGGGTTAAGGGGTAATTCAAAGAGCTTTTTGAGACTCCACAAGAAATAAAAATAATAAAAATGTAATAATAAAACTGTAATTTTCTAAGTTCACTTAAAACCTAGCTACTCATTCAATTCAATCCCTTTGTCACTGCAAAGTGTACATGAAATGACTTGTCTCCAGTGGTACATACAGTAAACATAACTATATACAGTAACAAAAAGTAAAGACAAGTAGACACATTACAAATGGTAATGGATATTTTTCACACTTCACAATATGAACTAGGGATAATTAGGCCAGTTTTTACAATCAGTAATTTCTGTTAAATTCTGCTGTCTTTTCCCTCCCGTTAAGTGATCAGCAAACGCTCTCAAATTATAGTGGTCTGATGGGACGAAAGCTTTGGTAAATGTTGATTTTATTTTGAGGAAGTAGAACTTCCTGTCTTGCCCCCTGCTATTATTACTCATGAAGGCACTCAACAAAGTTTGCAACTTGCTGGTCGAATGGACACATGATAAGAAAACATTAAAATCACTTCAAATAAGCTGATTGTGTCATTGTCCAGTGAATGTGGAACACCTGTAAACTCTTTCTACATTCACAATGAAGCTGACAAACTGCACTAGACAAAGCAAACAAACCCTAAAACACTGCTGTGTTGTTGTGTTCCTGTCAAACTGCTGCTCTGTGATGGATGTGTTGCAGTAGCCTACAGGCTCTTTCTTACCGGGCATTGATCAGGTACTCAGCCAGGCTGATACTGGCATGGGAGCCAGTGATGGTGACCTGTCTGTCAGTTGAGCCTTCCACAGGGTTGGCAATCTTGATCTGAGCCCCTGACATCTGACGGATCTCATTGATCTTTGCACCCTGACGACCAATGATGCAGCCAATGAGCTGAAATAAGAAAAAAAAAAAAAAAAAGTGAGAACATATCCACGCCTTCAATCCCACTGGGCAAATAAAACAAACTAAGAAAACAGGCTATTTAAAAAAAAAAAAAAAAGAAAAGAAAAAGGCATAATGTTTATTTGCCAATATATCACACATTAAATAAGCAAGAGATAAATGCGACTTACATCATTTGGAATGGTCAGCTCATGAGAGCCAGTTTGTGCAGAGGCATCCATCCCAGCTGAAGAAATGCAAAGAAACCCCATGAGAGTGTTGACTAAGTGGATTATTACAAATCTACAGCAATCACACTCCCTCTTTCAATCTGTCCACCTACCCTGGAAGCCCTGGTTGCTATGTGCAATGGGGAAGGGGCTCTGCTGCATGGCCAGCTGGTGAAGTTTGGTAAGCTGTTGAAACAACGGTGGAAACAACATGGAGAGCAAAACAAACAAAGACAGACAGAAACCATGAGTGAGGAACAACTTGAAAAGAAACATAAAAGTTGAAATTTTGTAATTATTTCCCTTTTGTAAGTGGTTATAGTGATGATGAGAGGAAAATGTGAAATGGAACATGGGACCCATGATTTAGCCTTAAGTTTTTTACAAAAATGTTGAGGTTAGCATTTACACTACAATCTCTAGAATTATTAAAATGGATGCGTCTATCAAGCAGTGGTGGTTGAACAAAAGAAAGAGTCAGAGGGATGAAATAAGAAGGTGGCATGGCTTCCCAGGACCGAAGTTGCAAATATATTGGATCACTTACAGAGGGCCCTTCACTTACATCAGGCTGTGGAATGGCGTGCTGCCCTTGGACAGCATATGCCTGCAAGGAGAGAACAGCACTTAGGAGGGTGTGGCAGTGTCACACACACACTGTACTCCAATATCCATCAGTCCTCTGTCCTTGGTGTGCTACAAGAGCAAAGCCAGGCATGCTACAAACAGCACACCAGCTACTAACAATACCCTGTGTATAATCTAATGCCTTTGACCAGAGCTGCTTCGGGACAAAGTGAGGATATCTTTCAGTGACCACTGTCAGGCCAAATATTACTGGGGACAAATCAAGTGGAACACAAACAGGTGATTTCGTTTTTTTTTTTACCTGACCACCTGCAAAGATGACAGGAGAGCCTGAGGGTTTGGGTCTGTACGGGATGGTCACTCCCTTTGGTGGAGACTACGAGAGACAGAAATATTCACCATTGACTATTGAAGCAGCATCAATATTAACACAGAAAATAATAAATCATCAAGAGTATCAATCAATAAGAGTCACTGCTAACTTTCCAAAGGAGTAAAAGCACAATAAACAATGTCTGTACCTCGAGCATGACGACACAGATCTGCTTGACACACTCAATAATGGACTGTGGGGTCCCTGCAACGGTGATGGCACGCTCTGTTGAGTTGGGCAACATGTCCCCTGCTACTTGTACCTGAGCTCCTGCTGACTGTGGAGACACGAACATAAACAACAAGAGTTAAGACACACCAGGGATAAGAGACAAGTTCAAAACTATGCAAAAACAAAGAAATACAATGACAAACCTCTCTGATTTCCTTGATCTTGCAGCCACCCTTGCCAATGAGTGAGCCACACTGGCTGGCAGGCACAACGAGGCGCATGGTGACTGGCGGTTTGCTGGTGGCCGTACTGTTAGTCATTGAGGTGCTGATGTCCTGGAGGGAAAGTGACCAGACCAGAAACCATTGAAAATCTGAATGTTTCAAATCTACTGCTGTAACATATATCACTGAAGACGTAGAAGCGTCTCTAACCTCCTCGAGTTTCTCAATGATCATGGAGAAGGCTTTGAAAATGGAGGTGGTGGGTCCGGCAAGGGTTATGATCCTCTCCGGACAGTTCCCCTCTGAGATGTTGATGCGAGCACCACTCTGCATAGACGGTACAACAAAACAGGAAATGTCAAATCAGTCCCAGCATCATCATGTGATGTATGAGTCAATGTCACCGATATTATAAGCATGTCTCTTCTTGTTTGCCCAAATAATTAAGAAAAACAAACACGTTACCTCCTCTCTCATCTTCTTCACTGACTCTCCTTTCTGTAAGGAAAGCACAAGTATACAATATTTACAAAACACGCCAAGGGACAAGATGTAGATAGCATCATTCTGGCAGTAAAAACAAACATACCTTGCCAATGATGCTTCCAACCTCCTACAGAAGAGAACAAAAACGCATGTTAAATGATGACCCTTATTAGAAAGGGAAATGAATGCCGACTTCAGAGGGCCATGAGATTTTGAGTTTGCATGCAGCCACACTCACCTTCCCATGCATGAGTAGCCTGATGGTTAAGGTGACATTAAGTCCTCCTTCAACCAGACTTGAGTCCATTACTGCAGTTGAATTCAGACACTAAACTGGCCAACAAAGTGAGTCTTTGGTCACTGGCTGAAAGTCTGAAACAGAGTGGAAAATGTGACCATCAGAGACAAATGTAGTTACTGGAAAGTATGAAGACATCTCAGAGGAAAGCCTTGTTTAGTAGAAAGCTGCTGTCAGTGCAGCTCAGTGAAGTGATGCAGACAGTTAACATCTTGTAGACCTTAACTGTAGTTTAATAACGTTAGCTGGCCACTTCGAAAGAATGAGACGCTTCAGTCCAGTAATTCACATTAGACTGGCCCGAGTCCACTCATTCACGTTAGCACAATGACCCACTGTCTCCCCGTGGTAACGTCTATATCCTGGAATTAAACAGCTGTGGCGACATAGCTTGTCGTTTTATTTTAGGAACATGATGTGAGCTACTAGAACTTTTTCTTTAAATTACGGTAGGTTCATGCCGAGTGTGTATCGAGAGAAGCAACAGAAGGCTAATAGGACGACGTTAACATCGCAAATCCTATTTCAGAAAGAGCAACACAGCTAGTCACGCGAACAAGATTTGTATGGTGAGTTAGCTACAACTATAATATTTTCACTGCAACTTCCTAAATATCTAAACGAGTTAACAGCTGTAAGATTTAGCCAGACTATTTGAAAAACACACATGAACCACAGAAGCTAGCAGCTAACTCTTGATCACCCATCAGGCTGAATACAGTTCGGTAATTTTCCATACAGCTCGCTAGCGTTAGCATCCTCTGTTCCAGGGAATAGTCGGATCCCGCGGCCTACGGAGCGCGCTGAGGCACACTGAGTTATTCCTGTCCTTCACTCTGAAAGGGGGGAAAAACAAAGCCATATTTCTGGAAGTCTTACCCGAACCGTCCCTTGAAGTGTGTTCAGGGGGTGGGTAGGGTGGCAAGGGTAGAAGGGGAGAGGTTCGGGAGGGAGTTTTAAAAGGATCCGGGGAAGAGGGAAGAGACACCGCTGTTCGATCGGACTCCACTCTTCTGCTTAGCACAAAAGACAAAATGCTTTCAACTTTGACCTCCCCACTGCCCCGCCCCCCGACCAGGTCAGCCCCGCCCACCCAGAGGTTTTTCACCCCACGAAAAAAAAGAAAAAAAAGAAACATCAAACATTTTGGTGAAATATAGGCCAAGCTTGTGAATTTTGTAATTAAGTAGGGACACACTTTTTGTTTGCTTCCCCATGTGTTCACTCTCATTTATTTTAGATATGCAGAGTTTTATCAATGGGCAGTACAATTGTGCAGACTGATGTATTTGGTTCAAGGCTGGAATACCAACCGGACAAAATTTATATATAGGCTATTATAAATTTGTACAACATCAAGCACAGTATCACCTCTGACAGATCCTCTGTCCCCCGTCTTGTAGTTGTGTCAAGTTCTACTTCTAGGACCTGACCTCTTTTAGTTTATAATGAGCTCATTTGTTGTAGAGTTATGTTTTATCAAATTGCTTCCATTTTTCTGTCAAGTAATTAACACACAGAAAACCTATCAATAGCTCTAACAAATTTTCTAATAATCACTTCTTTTTCATGTGTAAAATATCAGAAAATAGTGATGCCCATCATAAAGGTATATTATTTTTTCCTGAATCCAAAGTTAATATATTCAGATTGTTTGTTTTGTCTGAAGCTTACATCAGAGAAAACTGGGGAACTAGCAAATATTCACATTTGATAAGCTGTAACCAGAGAGGTTTGGACATTTTTGCTTGAAAAATGATTAAATGATTAAATTAAATGATTAATAAGTTATCAAAATTGTTACCAATTAATTTTCTGTCATTTCATTAATCAGATATTTATTCTCTAGACTCCTGGTTAGTGACTGGGTGTCTATGGAATATAATGAGACTACCATGTGGGGGTCAGTAGGGGCCCAACAACAAATTTTTGCCCAAGGGCCCACTGAGAAATGAATCTGGCCATCAGTATTTCCTACATAATTCAGTTTCCGATCATTTTGGGTAAATTTCACACAAACAACAAGCTTCAAACCGTGTTTTCAAGATTTTGTCTTTGAAAACAAAGACTGTAGCACCTTCATTAAAGATGTGAAGAACAAAACTCAAGGGCCCTCAATATTTTAATCCATTATTTATTTATTTAGTTTTTACAATGTTTTTGTTTAATTATTATTGAAACACCAGTAAAATAACAAAACATTTTGGATAGGGTCTTTCTGCTATGAGTTCTGTTGCATTTTACTGATGATACTTTTCTGGTTAAGTTTTGAATTTTGGACATTTACAGGTATGGCCAAAATTACTTGGCATCCACTATTCTCTATTCCATTTTTAATAGAACAAACATGTTGCTTTTGATTCTTGATGTAACATATTCTTGATGTACCCATACTCTGTTTTTAAATCTAGGCTAAAGACTTTTATTCACTGGCCTTTTTGGCTCACTAATCTTTTATCTGTTGTAATGTCTATATATTATGTGATATGTCTGTATTTGTCCCTGGTTGTTTATTGTTGTTACTATCATGTTTCTCTTTGTGATTTTACTTTTAGACTTCTCAGCTGGTGGTTTGACCCTCTCTTCTTGAACACACTGCTCCAGTTCTCTCATGGCTGCTTTCTCCCAACTGTGAGTTTCAGGTCTTTGCATAGATGATCAGTTTGATTAGGATCAGGACTCATAGCAGGCCATGACTTCAGAGCAGTCCTATGTTTCCTTCTCATACAATCTTGGCTGCTTTTGGGACATTATCCTGCTGGAGGAGCCATGACTGACACAGAGCTCTCTGACACTGGGCCGTATGTTTCTCTGCTGAACCCCTTGATAATCTTCTGATTTCTGCCCTGAACAGATTCAAGGCTGCCTATTCCAGAAGCAGCAAAGCAACCCCATAACATAACTGAGCTTTGTCAGTGTTTCACAGTGGGGTTGGTGTTCTTCTCTTTGAAAACTTAATTTGTTTCTGTGAACATAGAGCTGAGGTGGCTCACCAAAATGATCTAATTCTGTTTCATCTATCTAAAGGATATCCTCACAGAAGCATTGTGACTTGTCAACATTCATTTTAGCAAACTCCAGGCAGACTTTCTTTCAACAGTCGGGTCTTCCTGGGCCTTTTTCCATGGAGCCCACTTTCATTTGGAAAGTGAAGTATGGTATAAGCTACACTGTTGTACCTTGATCTTGGAGGTCAGTTTGTATCTGTTTTGAAGTTTTCATTGGTTCTTTTTCCACCATTCGAACAATCCTTGTGTTCAATCAGACATCAATTTTCCCATGTAAATTTTGTTCTGTAAACTAAATTTTAAACAATAGGCATAGGCCTAATATAGCAGCAAACAACTACTTAGACCCCCCCCCCCCCGAAAAAAGGTCTGCTACAAAGACGGAGATAAGACCAGAGCACAGGCACGTGGGCCCGGTCAGCTGGTGGCCCGTCAAAACATCCATAAAGTCGCTAGTCCCAGTGGATAAAGTCAAGGAATAATATATTTCCATGTCCATGACCAGGCTTGTCCGTGATGGAGACCCCAGGATCTGCTGAAGGACTCTAGCTTGACTTGAACTGTCTTTTCTTCTCGACTCGTAAGTAACTTGATGACATAGTAACGTGTGTTTTCATGAGTGACTGGTCACAGTAGCCAAGATAAAGTTAGCTAATTTGCTGCTACAGATATGAGAATGTGTTCAAATGTTGGTATTGCTAGCTGGTGGTTTACTGCTAGTGTCTACTGTGTGTAGCATCAAGGCAATGTGAGCATGCGCTAGTGGTTCGGTGGGTTTTGTTGGCTCTCGTGAACACCTGGTAACTGTATTCAGTTGTGCTTCTTGTTGGGGGTTTGGTAGCTGCTTTCAATGGACTTCACTGACAATGTAGAGGGAGGGGAAATATGGCAAAGTGCTTGTGGCCGACGAGGCATTTGTTGTGGTCTGAGACGCCGGTGGTCTAGTGCGACATCTAGTAGCAGTGAAGATCGTTTACAGGACCCTGGACAATTTTAGCAGCATGTGCTCACAGGCACATCAACCTGCGTGGAGTTGCTCTTGTTGCCTTTACATTGACCGTGCTTGGCAATTATGTTCTCTATCGTTGCCATGCTCACTGAGGTGCACACAATGAAACCAAAAACCATTATGAGCACGTCTCTCCATTTAAATAGGCTGGATGACTGATTAGAAGATTGAAGACACCTGTGATACTGAAAACAACGGTCTGCTGGAAATATCACCACAATCCACTTATTTATCACCACGTCTAAGGAGAACCGATCATTTTGTCTTGGCCATTGTAGAAGTTCTTTTCACTGCTTCTTTGTTAAATTTATGTGTCAAACCAAAAGCTTGCAGGTGTGCGTGACAAAAGATTTTTTTTTTTTTATAATTTGAACACTTCTCAGGAAGAACAGAGCATTGTTTCAATGAAGCGTATGTCCATGTCTGTATTTGCAGTGGAGTAGTTTTATATTGCAATATATCTACCATGACTTAATTAAAGGATCTTAATACTTCTCCCACCATGGCTCAGTCCTTAATGAATAGTTTTATAAGCTCAAACTTTTTGATGTTGGTGCTGGTTACGTTTGTTTAATGTAAATATCTTGAAACTTTACTCTGAATAGTTCTGCTGTTTTTTCCCCCCATAATTCATCTGCATGTGTAATCAGTCACATGTATGAATATGGCTAACTATGAAAAATATGTAATTTTGAAAATTGTCCAGCATGGTTTTGTGATTGGATGAACTGTATGTAGAAATGTAGAAGAAAACAAAACACCATAACTTTGTTTAAATCTAGAGTCTCAGGAAGCCATGTTTGTTCTTTCAATTAAACTCATTCATAAACTCACATTTTAGTTACTAAAACATTGTACAGGGCTCTTTAGTTAATACAGCAATTAAGAATAGAATGGTGGGGAAATGCAGTTTCATTATTTGTTAACAACTTAAATAATAATAGCAATTATAGGCATTTGCTGGCCCACTTGTTGTCATCACCTGGCCAGTGTGAATTATCTTTACTGTTTAGATCGTAAATGGGGATAGATGGAGTCAGTTTTGATGGATTGTCTCCTACTGCATGAAGCTCTGTCCCTACCACAGATAACACATTGCTGCAGTTGTCTGTAAATCCAACAGATGGCACAATAACGCTGTGAGTAGTCAAAACTCTGCTTTGAGCTGGTTGCTGTCCTCTTTTAAATCCTACATCCTTTTTAACAGTACTCACAGAAAAATCATTCATAGCTGGATGTGTTGATTGAGGTGTCCTGACCTTACTGATTAAAAAATGAAATTTACTGAACAAGTAGCACTAAGCATAGCCCTTTGAAAAAGGCATTTCACCCAGTTAAAGATATAAAATTAAAGGTAATAGTAAGGGTAAAAGTCCTCACTCCCAGGAATATTTTTGTTGAATGAGTCAGCACTCTAAATATAAATCTTCAAAGAGCAGCAACCAACTGCAGCTACTAGGTTTTAGTTACTGAGCAGGATGGTTAGATGTGTAAGCAGAGGGTTATAAATATCACGTAATGAGTCTATTTATTATATTACTGTGCTTAATCTTTCCGCAAGGACTCAGGCCACAGAGGCCTCTGCGTGCTCCATGTGTCAGTGTTTCTGGAAATTTCTGATGAGGAGACAGTTGGTCAGTTATTATATTGTATTGTTAACATGGCTGTAAAATTTGCCTTTGTTGTAACACCTTTAATAATCTGTAGACATATGATGTGGAGTATTTTAAATATAAACTTAATAAACCAGTCTGACGTTTGTGCCTTCTGGCTCTCACACCTGATGATATTTGAAAACGATTTTTGCTCATGCAGTATCAATGCTCCCCAAAGGAAGACTTCAAGAATTCACCTCTTGACCTGAAAATAATCAACTTCAGCTTCATTATTTTGCGTTTTTTAAATACATAAAATATGATTGATGACTTTCCGCTTCATGATGGATTGCCTTGTTTTCTTGCGAGGCTGTTGTTTTGTTGTTTTGGCACAAGATTGATGGGATAAATGAGGACCTTAATTGTCTGCTAGTGTTTATTTTGAGTTAGAGAGAATACCATCAAAGCGCTGGATGGTACAGTTAAATCCTCAGAATCGTGATGTTGTTATATTAGAGTATTACAATCTGTAAGCCAGGAAAACAGAAGAGATAAATAAAATGGAACAGTATAGCCCTATAACCATGTGTTCATGGTCTGGTTGACAGAGTATTCTGCCTGAACAAACTCAGCACATGTTCATTAATCTGGTGCACATCAGAGCACCCACAATACAATTAGTCAATGTCCAGAATAGCTTGCTATTGTCTGTAACCAGTCTTTTAGTCTTCATCTTTTATAGATCCAATTCTCCATCAGAACCGATGTCCTACACAGCGTGGTTTACACACTATTGTTTACATGCATGACTCATGAATCATGTCTGGCTCAGTTTCATGGATTCAAAACCATTGCTTTCGATTGATTGCCTCCACGCTGGAAGAAATGGAGCTATTCTGAAAGCAGTTTGTCCCAGTACTCTTTTAAATTTCAAACATGAATCCAGGCAGTAGATGTTGCAGCTTGCTTTTTCAGAGCCATCTGCAGTGCTGCCTGAATGGTGCCAGGCTCACAAGGCTAGTGGTGTTTTTAAAATAGAACCATAGCTGACCAGATTTACTGACCCAACCAGAGACCGTCACGCTCTAGTAACAGGTAAAACATACTACTGTAAGTACACCCCCTGCATTCTGCAGGAACAGGGTTGGTGTTATATAAAGAACACTGAAGGGTAGATGAATTAAAAACACATGAAGCTAAAGACAAAGAACAAGTGTTTTCGTGACAACAAAAGATATTTAATCAGGTTAAAAATGCCTGTTGCTTTGATCTGAAGAGTGATCGCTGAGAGCTGGATTATACAGAGGAGAGGAGGTGCAAGCTCTTCAGCTTTTCCAATCAGCACATGGTCTCCCTGGCCTTTTATGTGTGTCTCCTCCGTCAAGCAATTGCTTACATAATCATCTGCTTACTTTAATCTCTGCATCTTTCACACAATTTGTGCTCTTTTACGCGTCCCCACTACCCTCTGTAGTAGCCCCCTGCCAAATTCAACACTTCCTCTCCTTGTTCCCTGTTTTTTCTCCTTCGGTGCTTTTATCTGACATGCCCACTGGCACTCTCACTCTCTCTCCTGTCCCTCTTCCATCCACTGGTGAGTGGTCATTGATTACTGTACATGGATTGTATGATAAAATGCCACTCGCCCACCTGACATCCTATTGTCAGCTGCCCTTGTGACATCCCACTGCCTCTGTGCATTGCAGACTGTCTTTGGCAGCCTGTTTAGAGCTCACAGTGTTATATTACTGGGCTGTGATCTGGATTCACATCTGGAACCACCTTTCTGTTTTCAGCTAAATTGTGCTTATGATGGTGAGCTCTTAACAATACCATTAGCAAATATTTGCTGCACATGTGCAATTTTATCGTGGTGGAAAACACAATAGTATACAATGATAAAAAAGGGAGACTAAATCCAATTTATTCTCTTCTATTCTTAAAATGTAAATTTCTGCGGATATTAAAGTAAATGATCTGGATTTCATTGTGAAACCTGATGGCACTCTCAAAGCCAGAGAGAGGGGTATCCAATTAGTCACCTAATTAGCAAGTGAATGTTGTTTGAAAAATTAAAGGTCTCGAAAATAGATGGACAACAAAAGCACAGATAAACCATAACATGCAGCTCCAATACAGTGTCTTTTGGTATTATGATTTAACTCACACACGTACAATGGGGGCAGTTGTCTTCTTATTTTTGATTTGTGACATCCAAAACTATGTGCTCTCTGTGTGTTTGTGGCAGAGCAAAGGTTAGGATTCATGTGTGACAAAGCCGTGGGCAAGTTGTACAGATCTGTTAACTCACTAACAGAGATGCAGAGACGCACAGTGGGACTGAATTCTCTCTGCAGGGGTGAGAACAGAACCAAACGCCTGTACTTGTGTGGTGACTGCAACGTCACTACCTTTCCACAGCCATAGTTAGATGGTCCTGCAGGGTCACAGCGAGAGGTGACACGTGCCCTTGTAAACTGTCCAGTCAGGAACCAGAAAGGATGTGGAGCGGCTGTGACTCTCCACTCTTATTTTAAGAAGATCTTCCGCAAATAGGTTGCTCCCACAGAGACAAATAATTGGCGTGATATCTTGGGGGCACAAGCATGAAGAGCAGTCTGCATTTTAATGCCAATCCTCCACAGGAAGAACCCAGTTATGCAAGCTACTGGGCACACTGTCTGGACTATGTGTGTTTAGGGAAACACATACGATTGCAACAGAGTTTATACAGACTATAAGAGAGTAAGTTTAATACCAATTGTGATGACTGAATTGTGAAGAATGTGGCAAACATTAATGTTGGTGGAGTGAAATGTTTGTGGTACTGTACTACTTTAAAGATGGGGGCATGTCATTCATTCATTAACTCATCGTTTCTTTTGTGCAGTAAACAGGTCACACAACTGACTGATTGAGGTTTAATTTTGTAAAAACATTCATGGAGCCCAGAGGATGAATCATAATGACCCTGATTTATCCCCTAGAACCACCAGCATGTTCATGTTCCCTCAAGATGAATGGTAATAATTCAGGAAATCCCTTAACTTTCCATCTACACAATCCTCATGTCAAATGTTTATTTGTGCAGTTTAGTTTAACCGCAGAACTAATGACATTCCCATCGGCTTCAGTTGCACTTTTGTGTTAAGTGCTGATTAGCAAATGGTAGAATGCTAACACGCAACAATAAGATGATGAACATTATAAACATTATACCTGCTGATCATTGGCGTGATGGCATTGTCACTGTGAGCATGTTAGCTTGCTTATGTTAGCATTTAGCTCACATTAATCACCTCTATGATAGGCTGTAGACTCTGAATAATTGCAAATCACTTACTAATTAATCTTGTCATGCCTGATGTCACCATCTTTATTCTTTGACTGTATAACCAGCACAATATATATCATGAATTACATCTAAAAAAGAATATCACAGATCCAAAATGGCTTTTTCAAGCAGCTGTCAGCATCACAAATATGTGAAAGCATCACACACACATACACCTGGCAGAAATGCTTTCTGAGTAATCGGAGGAACAGTTTGTTAGTCCTGGAATGAGCACTGATTATGGGAATTGTTACATAAAACAGATTGTCAATGACAGAAAGGACTGCTCTGATGAAGCTCACAACTGAGCTTGGCAGTTGATGGTGGAACAGCTTTCTCCCTCCTCCAAAACACTCAATATATATCATACACTACTCACTGGCCTGAGTACATACAGGGAGGCCAGAGACAAAGCAAAACTATCCCACTATTTTCACTCTCTGCCAAAAATGTGTCACGATTCTGTATGGGTTAGAATGTTGAAAAGAAATCTTGTGTCTGTTACATATTTATTTTCAAGGTAGAATAAAACTCTTCACGCTTGGCTTTATTTGCAATTTCTGCATGTGGACTAAATGAACCGCACACAATAAAGTACAATAATGAGAGGACTGTGAAAGCAATTCCTATTTTTCTCCATCTGCAACTTGAAATGCAAAAGAGGAAAAAGACATTTCATGGCAATAGTTAGCCAAATATTTGTATCTTTAAAATGATGTATTTAGACAAACATAAAATCACAGGAATTGTTTTGTTTTTCATTTACCTGACTAGATCTATTTTGACTTATACAGGCTGTTGGTACTAAGCTAATTAGACATGGTCTGCTTATCTCATAAGCATTTCAGGGAAAGCTTTGGTGGAGAAGAAAAAAATGTACCACATTAAAGCTGTTAAATAGTATTTAACTCTTTTAGTATGATGTAACAAAGAAACTCTGGATCTTCATTATTGCTTCCTGTTGGTCTTAAATTCAAAAGAAAAGTATAATTTCACTGCATTTGTTTGCCCCATGACTCATTGTAGTGTCTAAAAAATATATATATATTTGAGCTCCTGCAACTTATTATA
>NW_019524850.1:963076-963589 GCF_002814215.2 Seriola lalandi dorsalis | reverse complement strand
TCAGATACATAATCTCCAAGACTGACAAAACTTTTCCCCTTTGATTTTGTACGTTTTGAACCAGTTAACCAGCAGTCAGGAAGCCCAACCAACCTTTCAAGACAACTGCTTAGGATTTCTTAGTCAGCTGTGTCAAACCCTGTGCCCAGGTCTGAGAGGACAAGAACTGAGACCACATTTTCATCAGTTTAATCTGAGGTCCCTGATTATTTTAGTAAGAGCAGTTTCAGTGCTGTGGAATATTCTATAGCCAGACTGAAATTCCTCCCAGATATGGTTTTCTTTTTAAGAGGTTTATTTGCACAGAACCGATTTATTCAAGTATCAACTGATGAATGTATTAACATCTTTGGGTTTCTTTTGCAAGGGTTTGATGGCATCTCTCAGCCACTCACTCACTCTCTCTCACACACACATACATACACACACACACACACACACACACACTCTCTCTCTCTCTCTCTCTCTCACACACACACACACACACACACACACACACACACACACACACAC